>NC_091950.1:418943334-419013334 GCF_031021105.1 Erythrolamprus reginae | reverse complement strand
GGGGTAGTGATTTCTGACAGTCTCCAAATGGGTGAACAGTGCAGTCAGGCGGTAGGGAAAGCAAGTGGGATGCTTGGCTGCATAGCTAGAGGTATAACAAGAAGGAAGAGGGAGATTGTGATCCCGCTGTATAGAGCGCTGGTGAGACCCCATTTGAAATACTGTGTCCAGTTCTGGAGACCTCACCTACAAAAAGATATGGATCAAATTGAACGGGTCCAAAAACGGGCCACAAGAATGGTGGAAGATCTTAAGCATAAAACGTATCAGGAAAGACTTAATGAACTCAATCTGTATAGTCTGGAGGACAGAAGGAAAAGGGGGGGACATGATCGAAACATTTAAATATGTTAAAGGGTTAAATAAGGTCCAGGAGGGAAGTGTTTTTAATAGGAAAGTGAACACAAGAACAAGGGGACACAATCTGAAGTTAGTTGGGGGAAAGATCAAAAGCAACATGAGAAAATATTATTTGACTGAAAGAGTAGTAGATGCTTGGAACAAAGTTCCAGCAGACGTGGTTGGTAAATCCACAGTAACTGAATTTAAACATGCCTGGGATAAACATAGATCCATCCTAAGACAAAATACAGGAAATAGTATAAATAGTATAAGGACAGACTAGATGGACCATGAGGTCTTTTTCTGCCGTCAATCTTCTATGTTTCTATGTTATTTTTGTTGTTGTTGTTTCAAGCCGTGTTTTGGATTTTTGTGCCGGCGTCTCCAAATGGCGGTTTCTTCCTCTTTTGAGTCTTAGGTTTGTGGTCCCAGGTTTGTTTCATTGTCAGGCCACAGCCAAAGTCAACCAGGTTGGTGGTGGCTGAAGAGATAGTTTGTCTAGTCGTTAGAAAGAGTTCTAGTCCCACCTCAGCCATGAAAGTTGGCTGGGTGAGTTTGGCCAATCACAATAGTATTAAACAAAAAGGAAGGAAGGAAGGAAAAGAAAGAAAGAAGAAAGATGAGAGAGATAATGGATAGAGTGAGAGAGATGAAAGAGAGAGGAAGGAAGGGAGGAAGGAAGGGAGGAAGGGAGGAAGGAAGGAAAGACAGAAAGAAAGAAAGAAAGAAAGAAGAAAGTTGAGAGAGATAATGGATAGAGAGAGAGAGATGAGAGAGAGAGAGAAAGAAAGAGGAAGGAAGGAAGGAAAGACAGACAGACAGACAGAAAGAAAGAAAGAAAGAAAGAAAGAAGAAAGATGAGAGAGATAATGGATAGAGAGAGAGAGAAAGAGAGAGGAAGGAAGGAGACAGACAGACAGAAAGAAAGAAGAAAGATGAGAGAGATAATGGATAGAGAAAGAGAGAAAGAGAGAGGAAGGAAGGAAGGAAGGAAGATGAGAGAGATAATGGAGAGATGGAGAGAGAGAGAGAAAGAAAGAAAGATGAGAGAGATAACTAGATACTGTAGATAGATAGACAGACAGACAGACAGACAGACAGACAGACAGATATAAAGAAAGAGAGAAAGAAAGACTGACAGATAAGGTAGATAGATATAGAGAGGGAGAGAGAAAGAAATTGAAGGAATACAGATGATCCTCAAGAACCAGAATTGAGATCAGAATTTCCTTTTTTCAACCAAGTGGTTGTTAAGTGAGATGTACTTGATTTTACATCCTTTCTTACCCATGGTTGTTAAACAAATCACTGCAGCCCTTCTGTGAACCTCCTGATTGTTAAGAGAATCCGACTTCCCCCATCGGTGTGGCTCGTCAGTAGCCAATTAGAACCGTCGCAAAGTCAGTGATCCAGTCATTAAGTGAATCTGGCTTCGCCCATTGAATTTCCTCATCCGAGGGTCGCAAAAGACGGATCCCGTGAGCCCAGACCATTGCAACCGTCCTAAGTACATGCCAGTTGCCGAGTGTCTGGATTTTGATCACGTGACCATGGGGGAGTGGGATGCTGCCTCGCGCAAGGACCAAACCTAATTGCAGCGTTGTCGTAACGGTCGTAAGCTGAGGACTCATCTTTGGCATATTCTCTTGCAGGGACCTTTGACCGGAGCATGACTCTTCTGGAAGTCTGCGGAAGCTGGCCGGAGAGCTTTGGCCTACGTCAACTGTCTTCCCTGGAGCAGACGGACGAGGGTCTCCGGGAAAGGCTGGCCGATGCCATGTCCGAGTCGCCCAGCCGGGACGCAGCGGCTTCTGGAACAGGTACAAAAGGAGACGGGTGATCAGAACTCCTCTGACGGAGGAGAGGGAAAAAATGTATTTAGATTTTTAAGAATTGATAATTGTTCTGTCTGGCTCTCTGGTAGAATCCTCCCGAAAATTCACAGGTACAAATTTCAGACACCCACACATTTGAAAATTCAAAACAATGTTCTTTATAATGAAAATTCACTTAAACCAAGCCCTCTTTTGGTATAGCAAAGACCACTCGTCTCCAAACAAACTGGTAATTTGTACAAGTCCTTTATCAGTTCTGAGATACTTAGCTTGCAGCTGTGAGGCAATTCACAGTCCTTCTTCTTTCACAAAGTGAAACACACTTTGCCTTGGTTTAGTTTCAAAGCGGGGAAAAATCAGCACACAAAAGGTCAAAGTCAGTAAAGCAGTCACGAAAAACAACGATCAGATAATCCTCCACAATGGCCAAACCCACAGGCTGCTCTTTATAGCAGCCTCACTAATTACCACAGCCCCACCCAACCACAGGTGGCCTCATTTTCTTTGATAATAATCTCTCAGTTGTTGTTACCTATGCATCGCTCTCTGCATGCGTGGCTGTATCATTAACTCTTGTTCTGAATCCAACGAGGAGCTAGATAATTGATCTCCTTCTGAGCTGTCTGCCCCACTCTCCTTCTCCCTGTCACTCATGTCTTCTTGGTCAGAGGAGCCTTCATCAGCAGATTCCACCGGGGGGGGCAAAACAGGCCTGCAGCATGTGGATGTCTCCCCCACATCCACAGTCCTTGGGGCAGAAGCTGGGCCAGAGCTAACCACAACAGTGTACAGGTGATGAAGAATCTGCAGTTGACAGAAGTACGGTTAGTCGCTGGGCACAGAAGGTGAGGCCATTAGAGGTGATTCGCACAGTGCAGAAATGGTTTCGTGACCAGAACAAGGAGTGGTACTGACAGGGCATACACGCCCTTGTGTCTCACTGAAGGAAGGCCACAGAACGGGACGAAGATTACGTGGGAAAATACGGAGTGTAGAAGAAACATCATTCTTTCTTGTGTGTAGGTTTCATTGTGTTCAAGAAATAATTGTTGAAGAAGAAAAATGTTGTGCATTACTTTCTGGGCGGCCCTCATACATGAGATGGGTACCAGTAAGAGAGAAACTTAGGACAGTGGACGGAAGGCACGCTGGTGCACTTATGCACGCCCCTTATTGACCTCTTAGGAATCGGGTGAGGTCAACAGTGGATAGTCTAAGGGTAAAGTTTTGGGGGTTTGGTGATGAAATTACAGAGTCAGGTAGTGATTTCCAGGCATTAACAAATCATATTTTCTACAGTCAAGTTTGGAGCAGTTTACTTTGAGTTTGTATCTGTTGTGTGCTCATGTATTGTTGTGGTTGAAGCTGAAGTAGTCATTGACAGGAAGGACGTTGTAGCAGATGATTTTATGGGCTACGCTTAGGTCATGTTTAAGGCGACGAAGCTCCAAACTTTCTAAGCCTAGGATTGTAAGTCTAGTTGCGTAGGGTATTCTGTTGCGAGTAGAGGAGTGGAGGACTCTTCTCGTACAGTATCTCTGGACGCTTTCTAATGTATTTATGTCCGAAATGCGGTGTGGATATAAAGCCACCGGGCTTGGCTTACAAGTGTCCCCCTTCCCGTAAATTCCTGGAACTCTCTAAAAAACAAAGACGAAAAAAAATTGCATTTTTTTCCCCAGCCAACAATGGTCCAGAAAGCCTTGTGAATGTAATGCACAGATGTTTTATCAAGGCTCTCTGGGGTTATATGATTCTGGGGGTGGAGGACGCTTCCGATCAGCTCCTGGTTTTCAGCTCTTGACCCCTGACTCAAGGGCTATAAATGCTTCCGGCTCAGGCTGGGATTTCACGGGGAAATAGATTCCACTTTGTTCCTTTGTTGTTGTTGGGTTTGGGATGCTTTTTAATCAAAACAACCCCCCAAAACCCCCAGATGTTTGCTGGGTTACTTTCCTAAAGCCCTTTCTTCTTTGCTCCAGCCTGAAGGACTACAGATCCCATCACTCCCCAGCAAGCAGAGTCCGTTATCAAAGGGCAGGGTGATCCACCACACCTAGAGAGCAACATGTTGAGGAGGAATGTCTTAGCAAATTCCCTAGGATTGGAAAGCCAGTTGGCTCTGGTGGGAAAAGCATCAGAAACTGGGGGATTGTGAGTTCTAGTCCTGTCTTAGGCATGAAAGCCAGTTGGGTGACTTTGAGCCAATCACCAGGAGACAGTGAGTTCTAGTCCCTCCTTAAGCATGAAAGCCAGACTTTGGGCCAATCACCAGGAGACAGTGAGTTCTAGTCCCTCCTTAAGCATGAAAGCCAGACTTTGGGCCAATCACCAGGAGGCAGTGAGTTTTAGTCCCGCCTTAAGCATGAAAGCCAGACTTTGGGCCAATCACCAGGAGACAGTGAGTTCTAATCCCACTTTAAGCATGAAAGCCAGACTTTGGGCCAATCACCAGGAGACAGTGAGTTCTAGTCCCGCCTTAAGCATGAAAGCCAGACTTTGGACCAATCACCAGGAGACTGTGAGTTCTAGTCCCGCCTTAAGCATGAAAGCCAGTTGGGTGCCTTTGAGCCAATCACCAGGAGACAGTGAGTTCTAGTCCCGCCTTAGGCATCAAAGCCAGTTGGATGACCATGGGCCAATCACCAGGAGACAGTGAGTTCTAGTCCCGCCTTAGGCATCAAAGCCAGTTGGATGACCATGGGCCAATCACTGGGAGACAGTGAGTTCTAGTCCCGCCTTAGGCATGAAAGCTAGGTGGGTGACTTTGGGCCAATCACCAGGAGACAGTGAGTTCTAGTCCCGCCTTAAGCATGAAAGCCAGTTGGATGACTTAGACCAATCACCAGGAGACAGTGAGTTCTAGTCCCGCCTTAAGCATGAAAGCCAGACTTTGGGCCAATCACCAGGAGACAGTGAGTTCTAGTCCTGCCTTATGCATGAAAGCCAGTTGGATGACTTAGACCAATCACCAGGAGACAGTGAGTTCTAGTCCCGCCTTAAGCATGAAAGCCAGACTTTGGGCCAATCACCAGGAGACAGTGAGTTCTAGTCCCGCCTTAAGCATGAAAGCCAGACTTTGGGCTAATCACCAGGGGACAGTGAGTTCTAGTCCCATTTTAGATATGATGGTGGTGTCCTCTAGCTGGGAAACCTTCAGGTGCTCCAATCCCCAGCTCCTTGTAGTCCACCTTGATGGGAGATTCTGGGGGTTGCAGACCAGGAGTTTGGGGGAGGCTGTTCCATGGTGTCTCGGCCAGCCTTGTGTCTGATACGACCCAAAACGGCCAGATGCTCGAAAGCACAGAAGGGTCAATGAATCCATTTGAGCCAAGAGGGACCGGCTGTGATATTCCAATAAATGATATTAACCTTGATTAATATCAAGCCGATGCAACTATTGTACTGCATTGCCTTCGCTCTGAGACGTGACCTTGAAATCACCCTTCTTCTTTCTTCCTCGCGCCCCGTTTGCACCCAGCAGGAATGTCACACCCACCCACACACACCCCGTGCACAACAGTTGGCGGCTGTGCGCAGAGGAGAATCGGGGTGTGTAATTATCTGCCTTCCACAAAGTGCTGGCTTCCCTAATCCAAATTAATCCATCTTCATCAGAGTCCATTACTGTGGCAAATTAAAGGGCCCATTAACATAAATGGCACGGGCTCTTAGGAGATTATGCTCAAGAGGCCTTGGGGAGCCCAGAACAAATGCTGGCAAATTGCAAATGCACTCTGGGTGAGGTGAGCGGGAGTGGCATTCGGCAAAGGCAGGAGGGCCCAGAATTCAAATCCCTGCCTTGTGGGTCAGCTAAGGAACCCCCAAAAGCATCAGATCCAGAGTTAGGTAGAAGGAAGACGGAGGGAGGGAGGGACAGAAATAGGGAGGGAGGGAGGAAGGAGTGGAAGGAAGGAAGGAAGGAAGGAAGGAAGGAAGGTGGAGAGAGGGCAAGAGAGGGAGGGTGAGAGGAAGGTAGGAAAGGAAGGAAGGAGAAGGAACAATGAAGGAAGGAAGGAAGGAAGGAAGGAAGGAAGGAAGGAAGGAAGGAAGGTGGAGAGAGGGCAAGAGAGGGAGGGTGAGAGGAAGGTAGGAAAGGAAGGAAGGAGAAGGAACAATGAAGGTTGGAAGGAAGGAAGGAAGGAAGAGTGAAGGAGAGGAAGGGAGGCAGGAAGGAAGGAAGAAGAGGGAAAGAGAGGGAAGAAGGAAGGAAGGTGGACAAGAGAAAGAGGGGGAAAGAGGGAGATAGGAAGAAAGGAGATAAGAATAAAGGGAGAATGGTGAAAACTGGAGGGAAGGGTAGGAGAAGGAAGGAGTGAATAGGAGAATGGAGGGAGGGAGGAAAAGAAAGAAAGAAAGAAAGAGAAAGGAAGAGGGAGAGTGAAGGAGAGAGAGAGTAGAAAGGAAGGCAGGAAGGTAAGAAGAAGAGAGGGAAAGAGAGGGAGGAAAGAAGATGGATAAGGGAAAGAGAGGGAGGGAGAGTGGAATGATGGAAGAAAAGAAGATGGAGAGAGGGAAAGAGGGAGAGAGGGAGAAAGGAGATAAGAAGGAAGGAAGGAAGGGGGAATGGTAAAAATGGGGAAGGGAAGGGCGGAGGGATAGGAGAATGGAGGGAGGGAGGGAAGAAGGGAGGGAAGGAAGGAGAGATAAAGGAAGGAAGGAAGGAAGGAAAATGGATAGAAGGAAAGAGGGGGAGAATTGTAAGCCAAAGTCTATTTTGCTCTTCCTCAGAACTTTTATTCCGCTATCACAAGTCTGTTTTTCTCTCAGTCTGTTTGAGAACTTATTTCAAATTTTGAGTGGTAATTTTGAGCATCCTTTACCGACAAGGGCGGCGATCGTGACATTTTGTGTTAAAATCTTTTGTCCTCGGGGTACTTTGACTGACAAGAAGGTCGCCCCGGGGCTGTAGCCCTGTTCCGCCACCTTCTCTTGATGTTTCGGGGGAGCCCATCGCAGAGAAGAAAAAAGGCCATCCCTGTGCAAAAAAACATGGTTTTCTACTTGGGGGTGTCTGCAGGCATCCAAGACAGCGACGGAATACAAGTTAATCCTCGACTTACGACCGCAATTGAGCCTGAAATTTTCACTGCTAAGCAAAGCCGTCGTTAAGTGAATTTCATCCCCTGTTACAAACTTTGTTGCCGTCGTTGTTAAGTGAATTGTTTGGCCTTGATAATGCTGCGAGGATTGTAAGGCCAGGACTAATTCTGAGTTCAGGTTTTGCAGGGCTACAAGAATGGTGGAAGGTCTTAAGCACAAAACGTCTCAGGAAAGACTTCATGACTCAATCTGTAGAGTCTGGAGGACAGAAGGAAAAGGGGGGACATGATCGAAACATTTAAATATGTCAAAGGGTTAAATAAGGTCCAGGAGGGAACTGTTTTTAATAGGAAAGTGAACACAAGAACAAGGGGACCCAATCTGAAGTTAGTTGGGGGAAAGATCAAAAGCAACGTGAGAAAATATTATTTCACTGAAAGAGTAGTAGATCCTTGGAACAAACTTCCAGGAGACGTGGTTGATAAATCCACAGTAACTGAATTTAAACATGCCTGGGATAAACATATATCCATTCTAAGATAAAATATAGGAAATAGTATAAGGGCAGACTAGATGGACCATGAGGTCTTTTTCTGCCATCAGTCTTCTATGTTTCTATGTTTCTATATTGGACAGTTGATTTGTAAATCGAGGACTGCCCGTAGAGCCGAAAATAAATTCCCCCACTGTTTGCCTTTCCAGATGGAGGTAGTCCTCGACTTACGGCCACAGTTGAGCGCAAAAACCTAAGTTGCTAAGTAAAGCAGAGAGTTTGGCTGCATTTTATGACCTCGCTTGCCACGGTTGGAAGTTGTTAAGTTAGCAACATGGTCGTTAAGCAAATTCAGCTTTCCCATCGACTTTGCTTGTCAGAGATTCGCAAAAGAGGAGCACATGAATGCAAAACATCTGGATTTTGATGACATGACCGGTCACAAGTGTGCAAACAATTGTAAGTCACTGTTTTCAGTGCCATTGTAACTTTAAACGGTCACTAAATGAACTTTTGTCAGTGGAAGTCTACCTGTGCAGCCTTCCTTAAGTTAAAAAGAGGTTGTTGTGTTTTAGAAACATAGAAGATTGACAGCAGAAAAAGACCTCCTGGTCCATCTAGTCTGCCCTTACAGTGTTCCCTCGATTTTTGCGGGTTCGAACTTTGCGAATAGCCTATACCACGGTTTTTCAAAAAATATTAATTAAAAAATAATTTGCGGTTTTTTCCTATACCACGGTTTTTCCCACCCGATGATGTCATTCGTCATCACCAAACTAATATTTTTTGCAAATAAATAACAAAAAAAATAATTATTGTTAATAAATAATTATGTTTATAAATATCAGGATCACTAAGTGTCTTATTCAATGGTGAGTATCAGTAATAATGGTGAGTAAATGGTTGTTCAGGGAATGGGAAATGGTAATTTAGGTGTTTTAAGTGTTGCGATACTGTCCATAGCCAAAAATGGTGTATTTACTTCCGCATCTCTACTTTGCGGAAATTCAACATTCGCGGGCGGTCTCGGAACGCATCCCCCACGAAAATCAAGGGAACACTGTATACCATTTCCTATATTTTATCTTAGGATGGGTGTATGTTTATCCCAGGCATGTTTAGATTCTGTTACTGTGGATTTACCAACCACGTCTGCTGGAAGTTTGTTCCAAGCATCTACTACTTTTTCAATCAAATAATATTTTCTCAGGTTGCTTCTGATCTTTCCCCCAACTAACCTCAGATTATGCCCCCTTGTTCTTGTGTTCACTTTCTTATTAAAAACACTTCCCTCCTGAACCTTATTTAACCCTTGAACAAATTTAAATGTTTCGATCGTGTCCCCCCTTTCCCTTCTGTCCTCCAGACTATACAGATTGAGTTCATGAAGTCTTTCCTGATACGTTTTATGCTTAAGACCTTCCACCATTTTTGTAGCCCGTCTTTGGACCCGTTCAATTTTGTCAATATCTTTTTGTAGGTGAGGTCTCCAGAACTGAACACAGTATTATTCCAAATGAGGTCTCACCAGCGCTCAATACAGAAGGATCACAATCTCCTTCCTCCTGCTTGTTATACCTCTAGCTATGCAGCCAAGCATTCTACTTGCTTTTCCTACCGCCTGACCGCACAGTTCACCCATTTTGAGGACTGTCGGAAATCACTACCCCAAAATTTTCTCTTCTGAAGTTTTTGCTAACACAGAACTGCCAATGCAATACAAAGGTGGTTTTTTGTTCAAAATACATAAATTGGACTTTCAGTTTCTATATTAGGAGACTTAAATTTTTTTAAAAATAACTGCGGATGTTGGCGCTATCAGGGAACTTCACAGAGGAATAGGAAATGATCCATAATGTAGGGAAAGGGTAATTTTATCCCATCCAAGGAAACGAAACGAAAGGGGACTTGGGAATAAAAAAGGAAAAAAATTGAAAACTGACCAGGACCGGATGGTTCCCAAGAAAAGACAAGGGTTATTATTATTATTATTATTATTTGCAAATTCAGTTACCAGGCAGCTGGGTGAGAAATAAGAGCGCTCGTCTCTCGAACGCAGCCCACGCTATGACCCAAGTCTGAAGCGGCTTTCAAGTGGACCGGAACCTCATGGGCAAGGACAGGTAGTGCTCAAATTATGACCACCATAGAGGTCAAAATTTCTTGTGGCTCAGCCGGACAGTCCCTTGGTGAGTTTTGAGACTTTTCTTGCCACAGTGGTTAAGCAAATTGCTGCGGTTGTTACATTGGTGTTGTGGTTGTTAATGTGAGTCTGGCTTCTCAGTTGACTTTCGTCGGGAGTGCCTAGGAACACTTGCCACGGCCAACTGTCCTGCAGCAGGACAACTCCTCACTACTGTCAACTCGCCACGGGATAACCTGCTGTGGGATGATTTAACAATTCTGCTTAATGATTTAAAATAAATAAGAAAAAATTCTAATTCACATTTCAGTCCCTCCTTTGGCATCCTTTCTTTAAAGACTCCATTTCGCTCTTTCTTTGATATTAGTGTAACTCTTGTCCTGCAGTGAGTTGATCGTGGTGACTTGGCCGTGGTGGCTTGGCTATAGCAAGTTGGCTGTGGGGAGTTGATCATGGTGACTTGGCCATAGTGAGTTGGCCATCTGAAGTTGGCTGTGGTGACTTGGCTATATAGTGTTGTGTTTGGGCCTGGGCCAGCTGTTGCCCCCACAGATGAGGGAGACGCGGCACACAGTGACTGTGAAAGCCTGACTGACAGCCAGGATGATGCAGCTGTCAGCCAGGAAGATGGGGCCATCAGTCAGGAAGATGGGACAGAGAGCCAGGAAGAATTGACAGACAGTTCAGGGGAAGGGGCTGGCAATTTGTCAGACAGTTTATTCTCTCTCAGCTCGTCTGCAGGACAATACATCAATTTACGCAGCCGTAGGGCCTTACAAAGAAGGGATCGCTTTAAGAAGTAGGATAAGCACACCTGGGCTGGGTGTGGTTCCCTTAATGAGGGCTAACAGCATAAAAAGGGAACGGGGCCAAGGCAAACTGTGGTTGATTATCTGGGTGGTTTGTGTGGCGTCGTTTGTTCCTGCTTTGAAGTTCCTGCTCTTGGATTGCACTTCAGCGTTGTGGGAGTTGAACGCTCTGGGACAAGCTGCTGCTTTTGTGCTGCGAATATTCAGAGACTCTTGGACTATTTGTGCTCCGTGACTTTTGTATGTGTTGGCTTTTCACTGAACTTTGTAGCTGACTGAATGTTGCAACGAATCCTCTTTGTTTCTCCTGAAAGTAAGGACCATTTGCTTTAGACTTTTTTCTTTACTGTTTAATACAAATTTGCTGCTTAACTATCCACGTGTGTGTTTGACCTTCTTTTCTGGACCATTAATCATTGCTTGAGGCCGGTCAGGCAGAACATATAGGAAGTTGGCCGTGGTGAGATGATCATGGTGAGTTGACCATATAAAATTGGCTGTGGTGAGCTGGCTCTAGCAAGTTGGCCATGGTAATCTTGCTGTAGTAAGTTAGCTATAGCAAATTGGCTGTGATGAGTTGGCCCTGGTGACTTACTATAGCAAGTTGGCCCTGGTGAGTTGATTCATGGTGAGTTGGCTGTGGCAAGTTGGCCATGGTAAATTGGCCATGATGAGTTGATCATGGTGAGTTGGCCATATTAAGTTGGAAGAGATGAATTGGCTGTGGTGACTTGGCTATAACAAGTTGGCTGTGGGGAGTTGATCATGGGGAGTTGGCTATAGCAAGTTGACCATAGTGAGTGATCATGGTAAGTTGGCCATAGTGAGTTGGCTGTGGCAAGTTGGCCGTAGTGAGTTGATCGTGGTGAGTTGGCCATATGAAGTTGGCTGTGGCAAGTTGGCCGTGGTGACTTGGCCGTGGTGGCTATAGCAAGTTGGCCGTGGTGAGTTGATCATGGTGAGTTGGCCATAATGAGTTGGCTGTGGCAAGTTGGCTGTGGTGACTTGGCCATTTGAAGTTGGTTGTGGTGCATTGGCTATAGCAAGTTGACCATGATGAGTTGATCATGGTGATTTGGCCATAGTGAGATGGCTGTAGCAAGTTGATTGTGGTAAGTTGATCATGATGAGTTGACCATATGAAGTTGGCCATGATGAGTTGGCCGTGGCATATTGGCCATGGTGCCTTCGCCTTAGCGAGTTGTCTGTGAAGAGTGGGCTTTGGTGAGTGGGCTGTGTCCAGTTGTCCTCGACCCTTCTGAGGCATCGTGGATCCTCCCATTCTGTCCCCTGCAGGATCACAGATGATGAAAACCAGGTGCTGGAGAACGAGAGCAGAAGAGGGTAAATCCGGCCATGGCCCCAGGATGGGGTTCCAGAATGAGCCTGGGAAACCACCATAGGACACAGAATGCAGAGAGTCCCCCCACTTACAACAGTTCATTTGGTGACCATTCTGCCGCACCGCCTTCTGCCGCACGAATCCCAGCGACCAGTTAGGTCCCACAGAGTGGGCCTTCTCCGGGTCCCGTCAACTAAACAATGTCATTTGGCAGGGCCCAGGGAAGAGCCTTCTCTGTGGCGGCCCCAACCCTCTGGAACCAACTCCCCCCAGAGATTAGAATTGCCCCCACCCTCCTTGCCTTTCATAAACTCCTTAAAACCCACCTCTGCCGCCAGGCATGGGGGAATTAAGATAATCTTTCCCCCTAGGCTTCTACAATTTATGCATGGTATGTCTGTATGTATGATTGGTTTTATAACAAGGGTTTTTAGCTGTTTTAATATTGGGTTGTCACATGCTGTTTTTATCACTGTTGTTAGCCGCCCCAAGTCTACAGAGAGGGGCGGCATACAAATCCAGTAAGTAAGTAAGTAAGTAAGTAAGTAAGTAAGTAAGTAAGTAAGTAAGTAAGTAAGTAAGTAAGTAAGTAAGTAAGTAAGTAAGTGACTAAATGAATAAATGAACAAATGAACAAATAAACAAACAAACAAACAAATTTGGTGAGCAAAATTCAGATGATTGGCGATTGATTCCTATTTATGACAGTAGGAGGGTCCCAGGGTCACATGATTTGCGACCTTCTGCCAAGCAGTCAATGGTGAAGTCAGAAGCACTTGGTTCACTTAGCAACCGTGCCGAGACCGGCCGTAGAAAGGGATAATATTCACTGAACGACTATTTGGCTTAGCAACAGAAACGTTGAGTGGTTGTGGTTGTATGTGGAGGACTTCTTGTGCTGGAGGAGGCCTCGTTAAATTGGCCTGTGATGCTCTTGAGAGATTGTTCAGTTTCTTGAATAAATGTATACTTTGCCGCATGTTAACCTATCTGGTGCTCAGTTTAGGAATTCCTAATGGATCCAGATGGCCCCGTCTCTTAAAATGAAGCTTATTTCTGTTTTATTCCTTCAGGATGCTATTAGCACCTGCTCGCCCCTTTCCTTCCTCCCCTCCCTCTTTCTCTCTCTTTCTCTCTGTCCATCTGCTTGCCATTCTTTCACTGACACACACACCCCATCTGCGTTCCTATGTGGAAGGCACCAGGTAGTCCTCGAATTATGACCAGAAACAGGATGGGAATTTCTGTTCCTAAGCCAGATAGTGGTTAAGTGAGACACACATCCAATTTTATGAAGTTTTTGGGCATGGTTGTTAAGTGAATCCCAGGAGGAAGAGGAGGAGGAGGAGGAAGCAGAGGAGGAAGAGGGAGGAGGAAGAAGAAGAGGAGGAAGAAGAGGGAGGATGAAGAAGCAGAGGAGGAAGAGGGAGGGGGAAGAGGAGGAGGAAGAGGAGGAAAAAAGATGAGGATGTAGAAGGAGATGGAAGGGAGGTGGAGGGGAAGAAGAAGAAGAGGTGGAGGAGAAGAGGAGAAGGAGGAGGAAGATTAGGGATAAGGAGAAAAGATGGTATGAAGAAGGAGGGAGAAGAGATGGAAGGAGAAAGAGAGGAGAAGGATTAGGGAGAAGGAGGAGGAGAAGAGATGGGGACGAAGAATGAGAAGGAAGGGGAGGAGGGGATGAAGAAGAGGAGGAGGAAGAAGAGAAGAAGGAAAAGAGGAGGAGGCAAGGAGGAAGAAAAAGAGAAGTAGAAAAAGAGGAAGAGAAGGAGGAGAAGAGGAGGAAGAAGAGAAGAAGAAAAAAAGGAGGAGGAGGAAAAGAAAAGAAAATAAGGAAGAGAAGAAAAAGAGGAAGAAGAGGAGAAGAGGAGGAGGAGGAAGGAGAAGTAGAAAAAGCATCAGCATCAGCCCCAACTTGATAGCACATAATCAATCCAGAGAGAGAGAAAATTGCTCTTTTCCTCCCCAAAAGAGAGACGTAACTTCAGATCGTGCAGAATGCAGCTGCGAGAGCAGTCATGGGCTTCCCTAGGTATGCCCATGTTTCACCATCACTCCGCAGTCTGCATTGGTTGCCGATCAACTTCCGGTCACAATTCAAAGTGTTGGTTATGACCTTTAAAGCCCTTCATGGCACTGGACCAGAATATCTCCGAGACCGCTTGCTGCCCCACGAATCCCAGCGACCGATTAGGTCCCACAGAGTGGGCCTTCTCCGGGTCCCGTCGACTAAACAATGTCGGTTGGCGGGCCCCAGGGGAAGAGCCTTCTCTGTGGCGGCCCCGGCCCTCTGGAACCAACTCCCCCCGGAGATTAGAACTGCCCCTAATCTCCTTGCCTTTCGTAAACTTCTTAAGACCCACCTGTGTCGTCAGGCATGCGGGAACTGAGACATCTCCCCCGGGCATATACAATTTATGAATGGTATGTGTGTATGTATGCGTGTTTAGAAAATGGGGTTTTTTAAATGGTTTTAGTAGAAATTTAGATTTGTTATAAACTGTTTTTTCCACTTTGTTGTGAGCCGCCCCGAGTCTGCGGAGAGGGGCGGCATACAAATCTAAATAAAGATAAAGAAAGAAAGATAAAGAGGTAACAAGGCTCCCCCAACCCGCTCGGAGTCTACAAAAACCGTCTTTCTTCTCGGGTTAACAGGTTGCATCAGGGCCTCAATTTGGACAAGGCACATGGCTCCTTCCCAAACACCAGGGAGCAAGGAATAGTACGTCTCCTTAAAAATGGCTCTAGCTGAGAGCAGTTAAGGGAAAATAAATACGCACGCTCCTCCGTTTGAGGCAGGTGGTCCTTGACTTATGACCCCCTTTGAGGCCAAGGTTTCTGTCACTAAGCGAGACGGTTGTGAGCAATGTTCCCTCTAACCATAAATTCAGTAACTGTGGATTTACCAACCACGTCTGCTGGAAGTTTGTTCCAAGGATCTACTACTCTTTCAGTAAAATAATATTTTCTCATGTTGCTTTTGATCTTTTCCCCCAACTAACTTCAGATTGTCTTCTTTCTCTTCTTCTCTCTCCCATATCCTCTGTCTCTCTCTCCTTCTCTCATTTGTTTCTTTTTCACTTTCTCTTTCTCCTCTTTCTTTCTTTCATTCATTCTCTCCTTTTTCTCTTTCTCGCTTTCTCTTTTTTGCTATTTTGTCTTTTTCTTTCTTTCTTTTTCTCTTTCATTCTCTTCTCCTTCTCTTTTTTCCTATTTTCCTCTCTTCCTCCTTCTTTCTCTTCTTCTCTCTCCCATATTCTTTATTTCTCTTTCACTCTCTCTCTCTCCTTTCTTTTTTTGCTATCCTATTTCTATTTCCCTGTCTTTCTCTCCTCTCTCTTTCTCTCTTTTCCGTCTTCCTATTTTTCTTTCTTTCTGTCCCTCTCTTGTCCCCCCTCTCTCTTTTTCTCCTTCTTTCACTCTCTCTCTCATTTGTCTCCCTTTCTTCCTATCCTTCTCCTCGTCTCTCGGTTCCTCTCTCTCTCTCTCCCTCTCTCCAAATTTAGGATTCTGTTGTTCAGAGCAGGGAGGTCACAAGGCCCAAATGCATTTAGCATTGACTGCCCTCTGTTATACTTCTTCTATTAGTCCCTAATTTGATTTGTACCTATTCATTTGCGGTCCCTGCCGGAGCGCTGAGCTGGCCCGGCGTCTAATTGGTGCTGTCTCTATTTTAGCCTCATTAAATTAGCCCTGACTCCTGGCCACTTGGTGTCTGTGCTTGTCTGTCCATTTATACAACCCTAATGTAACGCAAAATTCATTACTGATCACATTACTTTCAACTCCGAAGCCAGCCTTGCGATAAACATTTTCTTAACCCTTCTCTGACTGGCGCCTGCCAGCAAAGAAAGGCACTTTCCGAGGAAGAGGAGGAGGAGGAGGAAGAGAAAAAAATGGCTAAAGGTGATGAAACCCAGTATCCCAATATTTCATTTTATTTATTTATTTATTTTGTCCAATACACAATGAAGGTTGTAGAGGATACACTCGTAATAAAATATACAGTGGTACCTCATGATACGAACCCCTCGTCTTACGAACAACCCGAGATACGAACCCGGGGTTCAGAAATTTTTTGCCTCTTCTTACGAACTTTTTCCTTCTTATGAACCTACCACCGCCTCCGCTGAGAAGCCCCGCCGCCCGGCTGTCACTTTTTGAAGCAGCCGGGAGGCTTCTCAGCGTCCTCCTGAACCCGAACGCCAAACCCGAACTTCCGGGTTCGGCGTTCGGGAGGCCGCCAAGAAGCCCCCCGGCTGTTTCAAATGATGATAGCTGGGCGGCGGGGCTTCTCGGCGGCCTCCCGAACGCCGAACCCGGACGTTTGCAAAAGTTTGGGTTCGGGAGGCTGCTGAGAAGCCCCGCCGCCCGGCTGTCGCCTTTTAAAACAGCCGGGGGGCTTCTCGGCGGCCTCCCGAATGCCGAACCCGGAAGTTCGGGTTTGGTGTTCGGGTTCAGGAGGACGCCGGGAAGCCACCCCAGCTGTTTCAAAAGGTGACAGCTGGGCGGCGGTGTTTTTTTGCCTTTTGTTGTTGTTGCACGGATTAATTGATATTACATTGTTTCGTCTTATGAACCTCCCCCGGGAACCAATTAGGTTCGTAAGACGAGGTATTACTGTATCAGAGAAAGAATAGAAGAGAAGATATAGGAATAAAATACAGGGGTTGGACAGAAAAATTGAAACACTTGACTTTTTGGCATCATAATGTTTGAACATGTTCAAATCAATCTAAACTTGATATATTTTAATGTTTTTTAAAATGCTGTTATTTGATATGTTTTTTTAAACTACCTTTTTTTACAGAAATTTAAGGAAATTGGTTATAACCTTCTAGAAATGGCAGACCTCTCAGACTTTCAAAGAGACCAAATTGTTGGTGCTCAAATGGCAGGCACTAGTGTAACAGAAAGTGCCCAAGTGTTTGGCGTTTCAAGAGGTCATGTCTCAAAAGTAATGGCTGCTTTTGAAAGAGAAGGGAAAATGTCCTCAGCCAAGCACAGGTCTGGTCGAAAGTCAAAATTGTCTGAGAGAGACCGTCCGACTCTAAAGCGAATTGTTAGAGCAGATCGCAAGACCACAGCTCCTAAAATCACTGCAGAGCTCAATAGACACATACAGGACCAGTTGCCACAAAAACTGTTCGAAGGGAGATTCACAAATCTGGATTCCACGGAAGAACTGCAAGGTGTTTCCATTTTCTTGTCCATCCCCATATATCAATGAAAGAATAGAGAAAAGATATATGAATAGAACAAAAGATATAGGAGATATAGGAGAGACAATAGGACAGGGGATGGAAGGCACTCTAGTGCGCTTATGCACGCCCCTTACTGACCTCTTAGGAATCTGGTGGCCTCCACTGAAGTGCAAAGCAAAGGCCATATTGTACCAAAGGATTCTGGGAGTGGAAGTCCAACCGAGACAAAAAGGCCTTAACTCGAGAATGGCTGACCAACACTTGGGGGAATTTAAAGGCAGGTCCAAGCGAAGCTTGCAAGAGGTCCATTCGCACTGGACCCCTTCTGAGCTGCTCCCGAGACAGCGTCACTTGATCCGGTCTGCTTGATGTTTTCGGCCTGAACTCCTCAATCCTCTGCTTGACCAGACAATGTTGGCTCGGCAGGCGCCAACGGGACTGACACAAGGCTGGTGTGAGAAATTGCTGGAAGTCTGCAGAGGCCTGTTGATTTGGCTGAGGTGCCAGGCCTAAGTACTTGGAATGCTGAGGATGCCAGCGGCCCGTGGCGACTTTGGAGTTCTGCTCCATCTGAGGAGGAATGCGTCACAGTCTGGGATGTGAAGAGGCTGGAGGCTGAGGCTGGAGGCCTAGGAACAAGGCCGGGCAACTTTAGGACCCGTGGACTTCAGCTCCCAGAATTCCTGGCTCAGGAATTCTGGGAGTTGAAGTCCACAGGCTGTAAACATAGAAACATAGAAACATAGAAGTCTGACGGCAGAAAAAGACCTCATGGTCCATCTAGTCTGCCCTTATACTATTTTCTGTATTTTATCTTAGGATGGATATATGTTTATCCCAGGCATGTTTGAATTCAGTTACTGTGGATTTACCAAACACGTCTGCTGGAAGTTTGTTCCAAGGATCTACTACTCTTTCAGTAAAATAATATTTTCTCATGTTGCTTTTGATCTTTCCCCCAACTAACATCAGATTGTATCCCCTTGTTCTTGTGTTCACTTTCCTATTAAAAACACTTCCCTCCTGGACCTTATTTAACCCTTTGACATATTTAAATGTTTCGATCATGTCCCCCCTTTTCCTTCTGTCCTCCAGACTATACAGATTGAGTTCATGAAGTCTTTCCTGATACGTTTTATGCTTAAGACCTTCCACCATTCTTGTAGCCCGTCTTTGGACCCGTTCAATTTTGTCAATATCTTTTTGTAGGTGAGGTCTCTAGAACTGAACACAGTATTCCAAATGTGGTCTCACCAGCACTCTATATAGTGGGATCATAATCTCCCTCTTCCTGCTTGTTATACCTCTAGCTATGCAGCCAAGCATCCTACTTGCTTTCCCTACCGCCTGACTGCACTGTTCACCCATTTTGAGACTGTCAGAAATCACTACCCCTAAATCCTTTTCTTCTGAAGTTTTTGCTAACACAGAACTGCCAATACAATACTCAGATTGAGGATTCCTTTTCCCCAAGTGCATTATTTTACATTTGGAAACATTAAAGTAAAGAGACTAATAGAATGGAATAACAGAGGGAACCTTGAAGGCCTTCTTAAAAAAAATTCCCCAACGGACAAACAGAAGTTCGGAAAAACGCACTCCCAGTTTGCCGTTGTGCTGTTATTTACACTCTGGAGGGTTTCGGGGAAGCTTCCTGAAGCCCCAGAGTGCAAAAAACAGCACAATGGGCAAACCGGAAGTGCCTTTTCCAAACTTCCGGTTTGCCCATTTGGGCATTTTTTTCACTTACCAGGCTCCAGAAAGGCCTGTGCGCAGGGGCGGGCCACCATTCCCAGCCCTACCGGAACGGGCCGGGAGCGCGCCGCCACGTGGGGTTCAGTTTCTGCGCATGCTGAATCTCGCGTGAGCTCACGTGGGTGTGAGATTTCTACGCATGTGCATAAGCACATGCTCCGAGTCTTCGGAGAGGGGTGGCATACAAGTCTAATAAATATTATTTATTATAATATTATATATTATTATTATAAGCAAAATAAATTATTATTATTATTATAAGCAAAAAAGAACCCCGGAAATCTCCCGCAAATTCACACACAAGAGAGATTTCTGGGTTTTTTTCAATTCTGCGCATGCGCATAAGCAAAAAGAATCTGGAAACATGCAAAAAGGTAAATGCCCACTCGCCACTGCCCGCCACTGTTCGCCACCCCAGCACTCGCTCGCCGCCATTCACCCCACACAGCGGCTTTCCCCCACCCGCTCCCGCCTGCCACACCGCACTGTGAGCAACCTGCCCATCTGGCCCACCCACCCTCACCGTTCTACCGCAACGTGCCTACGCACTTTGTTTTCGCCGGCGGAACGACGGTTCTGGGCATTCTGGCTCCTGCCCATCCTTGCCTGTGCGCATGCGTAGGGGTGTGCGCATATGTGTGGGGGAGGGAAGGGATGTGGGCATGTGCACGCATGCTAGCACACCCACCCCACCCCTTTTGGCACACGAACCAAAAAAGGTTCGCCATCACTGCCCTACACCGTGTCAAACGAGATGGTGGGTCTTGTTACCTTTTGCGACCTTTCTGACAAACAAAGCCAATTCTGGGGAGCCCAGATTCACTTAACAATGCGTTACTGATTTAACATGATGAGCCGGAGTGGCGCAGCAGGTAGAGTGCTGTACTGCAGGCTACTGAAGCTGACTGTAGATCTGTAGGTCAGCGGTTCAAATCTCATCACCGGCTCAAGGTTGACTCAGCCTTCCATCCTTCCGAGGTGGGTCAAATGAGGACCCGGATTGTGGGGGCAATAGGCTGGCTCTGTTAAAAAGGGCTATTGCTAACATGTTGTAAGCCGCCCTGAGTCTAAGGAGAAGGGCGGCATAAAAATCGAATGAATGAATGAATGATTGATTGATTGATTGATTGATTGATTGGATGGATGGATGGATGGATGGATGGATGGATGGATGGATGGATGGATGGATGGATGGATGAATGAATGAATGAATGAATGAATGATTGATTGATTTAATTAATTAATTAATTAATTAATAACAACTTGCAGTGATTCACTTAAAAACTGTGACAAGGAAAATCGTACGATGGGAGAAAATTCACTTAACAATTGTTGCACTTAGTCACCCAGAATTTGGGGCTCAATGATGGTCGTATATCAAGGACAACCAGTAAGAACAGCAGAACTGGAAGGGACCTTTTCGATGCTAGCCAATCACACTAGCTCAGGAATTCTGGGAGTTGAAGTCCACATGTCATAGAAGAGCCAACTTTGCCTACCCGGGTATCTAGTCTATCCCCTTGCTTAAGTAGGAGAACCTCTACCCCTTCAGACAAATGGCTGCCCAACTTCTTCTTTAAAACTTCCAGTGTTGGAGCATTCACAACTTCTGGTGGAAAGCTCTTCCATGGATTAATGGTTCTCCTTGTCAGGAAATTCCTCCTTAGTTCTGAGTTGCTTCTCTCCTTGTTTAGTTTCCACCCATTGCTTCTTGTCCTGCCCTCAGGTGCTCTGGGGAATAGGTTGACTCCTTCTTCTTTGTGGTAGACTCAGTACCGCCACCAGATTGCGCAAGTTACACATGCCCCTACGATGCCAGCCCTGTGGGCGGCGTCTTGTTTTTTCTGCAATTTTTCGTATTTTTGCTTTGTGCACATGGACAAAAGCAAAAAAAAAACGCCGAAACCTCTCTCTTTTGTGCACGCGTCCCCTCGTGAGACTTCAGCATGTTTTTTGTTTCCTGTATTACTATTGCTACTAGTTTTTCCCATCGTTCCTATCCCCCATCTCCTCCCACTTATGACCGTATGACTGTAACTTGTTGCTTGCATCCTTACGATTTATATTTATATTAATATTGTTTCCTGATTGCTTATTTGTACCCTGTGACAATCATTAAGTGTTTTTTACCTCCTGATTCTTGACAAATGTCTCTTTTTTATTGTGTACACTGAGAGCATCTGCACCAAAGACAAATCCCTTGTGTGTCCAATCACACTTGGCCAATAAAAAATTCTATTCTATTCTATTTCTATTCCTATTCTATTTCTATTTCTATTTCTATTTCTATTTCTATTCTATTTCTATTCCTATTCTATTCTATTCTATTCCTATTTCTATTCTATTCCTATTCCTATTCTATTCTATTCTATTCCTATTCCTATTTTATTTTTATTCCTATTCTATTCCATTCCTATTCCTATTCCTATTTTATTTCTATTCCTATTCTATTCTATTCTATTTCTATTCTTATTCTATTCCTATTCTATTTCTATTCCTATTCTATTCCTATTCCTATTCTATTCTATTTCTATTCTATTCCTATTCTATTCTATTCTATTCTATTTCTATTCCTATTCTATTCTATTCCTATTCTATTTCCATTCCTTTCTATTCCTATTCTATTCTATTTCTATTCCTATTCTATTTCTATTCCTATTCCTATTCTATTCTATTTCTATTCCTATTCCTATTCTATTCTATTTCTATTCCTATTCTATTCCTATTCTATTCTATTCCTATTCTATTTCCATTCCTTTCTATTCCTATTCCTATTCCTATTCTATTCTATTCCTATTCTATTCTTTTCTATTATATTTCTATTCCTATTCTATTCTATTCTATTCCTTTTCCTATTCTATTCTATTTCTATTCTATTCCTATTCTATTCCTATTCCATTCCATTCCATTCCATTCTATCCTATTCTATTCTATTCAGGATTACCTGTAGTTTTCCACTGAAGGCTTCAACCGGCATCATCAGGTCGATACGAAAGGCAACCAAGAGCATTTTGTCTGGGACCCTCTTCACTAACAACTCAAATTTCCCAGGGGATAAACAGCCCGTCTGGTGCAGCCTTTGAACAGTTTGCAAGCAACACTAAGACTTTCATCTTTGCGGCCTGCAGATAATGCTTAAATCTGGCTTATGGGACCTGAATCTCTCTGCTGGTTATCTTAAGTACCAAAAAAAAGGCAAACAAAGTTAAGATATAGGGCTCTGCATAGAAGGAAAACAAAGTAGACATTGCAACACCTTTCTCAAAAGAGCTTCAATCACAAAGTTGAGGCCACCATTTTGATTTTATTTTTTTTTACCATGGATCTAGTCCTCTTTGAGAGAGCTATTTCCCAAAAGGGATGTCTATGGAGATTCTCAGTCTCCCAGGCTGTGGTTGTCCCAAAGGTGCTTTTTTTCTGAAGAACCAAAGAAGTTTCTTGGATGAGAAGCGAAATTTCTTTTTAAAAAACACACAACTGGGTGGAAACTAAATAAGAAGAGAAGCAACTTAGAACTGAGAAGAAATTTCCTGATAGTTGGAACAATTAACCAGTGGAACAGCTTGCCTCCAGAAGTTGTGACTGTTTCAACACTCGACGTTTCTAAGATGTTGGATAACCATTTGCAGCCCTATCTGGACCAGGGCTCACTGCTCACAGTCACTCATGCCCTCAGCACCTTGAGGCTCGACTACTGTAACGCTCTCTACATGGGGCTACCTTTGAAAAGTGTTCGGAAAATTCGGATCGTGCAGAATGCAGCTGCGAGAGCAATCATGGGCTTCCCCAAATATGCCCATGTTACACCAACACTCCGCAGTCTGCATTGGTTGCCGATCAGTTTCCGGTCACAATTCAAAGTGTTTGTTATGACCTATAAAGCCCTTCATGGCACCAGACCAGAATATCTTCGGGACCGCCTCCTGCCGCACGAATCCCAGCGACCGGTTAGTCTCACAGAGTGGGTCTTCTCCGGGTCCCGTCAACTAAACGATGTCGTTTGGCGGGACCCAGGGGAAGAGCCTTCTCTGTGGCGGCCCCAGCCCTTTTGAACCAACTCCCCCTGGAGATTAGAATTGCCCCCACCCTCC
Source organism: Erythrolamprus reginae (assembly GCF_031021105.1). NCBI lineage: Eukaryota > Metazoa > Chordata > Lepidosauria > Squamata > Dipsadidae > Erythrolamprus > Erythrolamprus reginae. The sequence continues at coordinate 418,990,280 of NC_091950.1, read as the reverse complement.
TTGCCTTTCATAAGCTTCTTAAAACCCACCTCTGCCATCAGGCATGGGGGAATTGAGACCCTCTTCCCCCTAGGCCTTTACAATTCTATTATGGTATGTATGTATATATGCTTGTTTTTTTATATTAATGGGTTTTTTTAATTGTTTCTAACATCAGACTACTATTGTACACTGCTTTATTGTTGCTGTTAGCCGCCCCGAGTCTCCGGAGGAGGCGGCATACAAATCCAATCAATCAATCAATCAATAAATAAACAAACAAACAAACAAACAAACAAATAAATAACCATTTGTCTGAAGTAGTGTAGGGTTTCCTGCTTAGAAACATAGAAACATAGAAGACTGACGGCAGAAAAAGACCTCTTGGTCCATCTAGTCTGCCCTTTTACTATTTCCTGTATTTTATCTTAGGATGGATATATGTTTATCCCAGGCATGTTTAAATTCAGTTACTGTGGATTTCCCAACCACGTCTGCTGGAAGTTTGTTCCAAGGATCTACTACTCTTTCAGTAAAATAATATTTTCTCATGTTGCCTTTGATCTTTCCCCCATGCTTGTATCATTACCATTTACATTGATATTGTTTCCTGATTGTTTATTTGTACCCTATGACAATCATTAAGTGTTTTTACCTCATGATTCTTGACAAATGTATCTTTTATGTACACTGGGAGCATCTGCACCAAAGACAAATTCCTTGCATGTCCAATCACATTTGGCCTATTCTATTCTATTCTATTCTATTTTCTCTTCCCTTCTCTTCTCTTCTATTCTATTCTGACTGTATGACTGTAACTTGATGTTTGTATCATTACCATTTATATGCTTAAGCAAGGGGTTGGACTAGAAGACCTCCAAGGTCCCTTCCAACTCTGTTGTTGTTGTTATTAGTCTAGTTGCTTTTGCAAAAGCATCTTTGAGACTCCAGAACGGATGGTTTCAGAGGTCGGGAGTTGCCCTTCGCATCTTCTGGCCAGGCAATTAAAGCTGGGCGTGCTGCAAATAATTTCATCTTTTTAAATAGCCCGGTAGAAACTATGCAAGATGTTTGGAGTGTGAAGTACGTCACATTTATTTCGAAGGTGGAATAGTTGTTCCAAGTCCAGAAAGGCTGTTTCAATCTTACCCAGAGTCTTCCAGCCCTGGAATGACTCCACTTCCAATACGAGAGAGAATATTTTAAGCTTAGAATCATTTTGAGTTTGGAACACTGGCAGGGTGCTTGAAGTGGTAGCAAGAAGGCTTCTGGTGTTTTTAAAAGAACAGATTCAAGTTCAGGTCGACAATATTTCTCTCTCTCTCTCTCTCTCTCTCTCTCTCTCTCTCTCTCTCTCACTCACTCACTCACTCTCACTCTCTTTCTCTCTCACACACACACACACACACTCTCTCTCTTTCTCTCTCTCTCACTCTCACTCTCTCTCACTCTCTCTCTCTTTCTTTCTCTCTCTCTTTCTCTCACTCTCTCACTCTCACACTATTTCTCTCACTCACTCTTTCTCTCACTCTCTCACTCTCTTTCTCTCTCTCTCTTTTTCTCACTCTCTTTTTCTCTCTCTCTCTCTTTCTCTCACTCTCTTACTCTCTCTCTTTTTCTCACTCTCTCTCTCTCTATTTCTCTCACTCTCTTTTTCTCACTCTCTCTCTCTCTTTCTCTCACTCTCTTACTCTCTCTCTCACTCTCTTACTCTCTCTCTCTTTTTCTCACTCTCTTTCTCTCTCTCTCTTTCTCTCAATCTCTTTTTCTCACTCTCTCTCTCTCTTTCTCTCACTCTCTTACTCTCTCTCTCTTTCTCTCTCTCTTTCTCTCACTCTCTCTCTCACTGTCTTTCCTTCTCTTTTTTTCTCACTCTCTCTTTCTCTCACTCTCTTACTCTCTCTCTCACTCTCTTTCTCTCTCTCTTTCTCTCACTCTCTTTCTCTCTCACTCTCTTTCTCTCTCTCTCTTTTTCTCACTCTCTCTCTCTCTCTTTCTCTCACTCTCTTACTCTCTCTCTCACTCTCTTACTCTCTCTCTCACTCTCTTTCTCTCTCTCTCTTTCTCTCACTCTCTCACTCTCTCTCTCACTCTCTTTCTCTCTCTCTCATTTTCTCACTCTCTCTCTCTCTTTCTCTCACTCTCTTACTCTCTCTCTCACTCTCTTTCTCTCTCTCTTTCTCTCACTCACTCTCTCTTTCTCTCTCTCTTTTCTTTCTCCTTTATCTTTCTCATCTCTATAGTATCTATTTCAATTTATCGATCGATCAATCTAGAATAGAAATGGAATAGAATTCTTTATTGGCCACGTATGATTGGACACACAAGGAAGTTGTCTTTGGTGCCTATGCTCTCGGTTTACATAAAAGAAAAAGAGACATTTGTCAAGAATCAGGAGGTAAAAAACACTTAATGATTGTCATAGGGGTCAAATAAGCAATGAGGAAACAATCAATATTAATAAGAATGTTAAGGATAGAAACAACAAGTTACAGTCCTACAGTCATAAGTGGGAGGAAATGGGTGATAGGAATGATGATAGGAAATTTTAATAGGAAAGTGAACACAAGAGGACACAATCTGAAGTTAGTTGGGGGAAAGATCAAAAGCAACATGAGAAAATATTATTTTACTGAAAGAGTAGTAGATCCTTGGAACAAACTTCCAGCAGATGTGGTAGATAAATCCACAGTAACTGAATTTAAACATGCCTGGGATAAACATATATCCATCCAAAGATAAAATACAGAAAATAGTATAAGGGCAGATTAGATGGACCACGAGGTCTTTTTCTGCCGTCAGTCTTCTATGTTTCTATGAGAAAAAAATATAGTAATAGTAGTGCAGACTTAGTAAATAGTTTGACAGTGTTGAGGGAATTATTTGTTTAGCAGAGTGATGGCATTTGGGGGAAAACTGTTCTTGTGTCTAGTTGTCTTGCGACATGTAGAAGGTAGGAGTTGAAACATTTTATGTCCACGATGCGAGGGGTCAGTAAATATTTCCATGGCCCTCTTTTTGACTCGTGCAGTATACAAGTCCTCAATGGACGGCAGGTTGGCAGCCATTGTTTTTTCTGCAGTTCTGATTCTCCTCTGAAGTCTGCGTTGAGTTGCAGAACCAAACCAGACAGTTAGTAATATCAATTCACTATGAAATTCTAATTTTATCAAGACTCTCCATAGACACGGGAGGGGCTCTTACCCCCTAGCATGCAGAGGTCAAGCTAAGTTATGTTTTAAAAATCTCCCCCTCCTCCAAACCCCCCCTCCTCCTCCTCCCCTCCATTCTTAGCCTCCCCATCGAGGCTTTGCTTACTTTGGGAAGAAGGCCGGGCACAAAACAATTGCAGTTTTCTTAATTAACATTTATGGGGGTGAAGATGTCACAATCCAGCCATTAAGAGCAAAGCCTCCCTTTTATTGAATTCTTCTACTGCGTTGCCAGAGCTAATTGCATTTTGTGTCACAAATGCAAACCAGATGACTCTCGGGACTTGGGCAAACCTCCGGCGAGCCAGGGTTTATCCACTGGTATGGAGGGGCAACGAGTATTTCTCCTTTCACGGTCAACGCAGTTTTTGCAAAACAGACACGGACTCGAGTTTAAGGGAGAGAAAAGGGCTTGGCAGAATTGACAGGCCTCAAAAGCAAAGAAACCCGGACCTAGATTCTGGACTTGTAGAATGAGTGCAGGGCAGCAGAAAAGGGTGGACAGGTTTATTTATTAATTTGATCAGATTTCTATGCCGTCCTTCTCCTGGGACACATGGCGGCTCGCAACAAAGAATGCAATACACAAAGAAATCTAATATTTAAATATTTAACTGTATTAAAAAATATCACTAATAAAAACATAAAAATCTAATTTAAATTAATTCTAAAACCCCCGACACATTTAAGAAACAGACGTCCACATTAACCCTAATTATTCTTCTGGTCCACCCTCCACTGTGGGAGGCTGTGACGCTCTATCGCTCTATCGCTCTCCTTCTGTCTCTCTTTCTCTTTCTTTCTTTCTTTCTTTCTCTCTTTCTCTTTTTCTTTCTTTCTCTCTTTCTCTTTTTCTTTCTTTCTCTCTTTCTCTTTTTCTTCCTTTCTTTCTTTTTCTTTCTTTCTTTCTTTCTCTCTTTCTCTTTTTCTTTCTTTCTTTCTTTCTTTCTTTCTCTCTCTCTTTCTTTCTTTCGCTTTCTCTTTTTTTTTCTTTCTCTCTTTCTCTTTTTCTTTCTTTCTTTCTTTCTTTCTCTCTCTTTATTTCTCTTTCTTTCTTTCTTTCTTTCTTTCTTTCTCTCTTTCTCTTTTTCTTTCTTTCTTTCTCTTTCTCTTTTTCTTTCTTTCTTTCTTTCTTTCTCTTTCTCTTTCTTTCTCTCTTTCTCTTTTTCTTTCTTTCTTTCTTTCTTTCTCTCTTTCTCTCTCTCTCTCTCTCTCATCAAAATGGGCTGTTTGTTCTCAATGAGGATGTCCTGTAACATCCATTTCAGCACCTGACGGAAAAGTGGGATAGGAGAGGGAGAGAGATGATAAATAGATAATACCTGCATACATAAATAAATGACAGATGGATGGATGGATGGATAGATAGATAGATAGATAGATAGATAGATAGATGATAGATGGGTAGGTGGTGGGTGGATGGATGGATAAATGTCCTCAAGGGGAGAGCAATATTTTTCAAGGAATTATCCTTCCTCTCTCCTTCCTTCCCTCTTTTTCTTCTTCCCTTCTTCATACCCTCCCTACCTCTCTCTTTTCCTCCTTCCTTCCTACTAAGCTCACTCTTTTTCTCATTCTTCCTCTTCCTTCTTTCTTTTCCTTCCTTCTTTCTTTCTCCTTTCCCCTCCTTCCTGCGCTTCCTTCCTTCTTTCTTCCTTATTCCCTGCCTTGATTTTTCCCTCCCTCCCTCCCTCCCTCCCTCCCTTCCTTCCTTCCTTCCTTCCAAGCTCCCTCTTTCTCTCTTCCTTCCTCCTCTTTCTTTTCCTCTCTCCCTCCCTTTCTCCCTGCCCTTTCCTTTCATTTTCCTTCCTTCCATTTTTCTTTTCCTTTCCTTCCTCTTTTCTTCCTTTTTCCTCTTTCTTCCTCTTTCCCTCCAGTCTTCCTCCCCCTTTTCCTTTCTCTCTCCCTCCCTCCCTCCCTCCCTCCTAAATTCTGAGATCTCCCGACTCCCTAAAGACTCCTGGTGACAGAGGAAGCCCAAACAATTTTTTTAAAAGCATTGTTGCTCCAGAAGAGTAAAAACAAGCAAAACACAGGCAAAATCAACAAAGGCTGGGCATCCACCCTCACCCCAGGCCTGAGAGCAAAGCCAGGCTTTTAATCACTTCCAGGACAGCTTATAGGGCAGAGTCATACAAATTTCCAGGGCAGGACCAAATTAAGGCCAACCCAGGCCCTAAGCACAGCCTAACAATGGGGCATCTCGGCCATTCCATTATTTAGCTGGCAAGAGATTAATACTCAAACTTTAAAACTTTTGTCACTTGGAGTGACAAAGAACTCTTTGTTTTTAAAAGAAAGCCTTAGGCATGAAAGCCCGCCGGGTGACTTTGAGCCAATCACCAGGAGACTGTGAGTTCTAGTCCCGCCTTAGGCATGAAAGCCCACTGGGTGACTTTGAGCCAATCACCAGGAGACTGTGAGTTCTAGTCCCGCCTTAGGCATGAAAGCCAGCTGGGTGACTTTGAGCCAATCACCAGGAAACGGTGAGTTCTAGTCCCGCCTTAGGCATGAAAGACAGCTGGGTGACTTTGAGCCAATCACTAGGAGACTGTGAGTTCTAGTCCCGCCTTAGGCATGAAAGCAGACTGGGTAACTTTGGGCCAATCACCAGGAGAGGGTGAGTTCTAGTCCTACCTTAGGCATGAAAGCTGGCTGGGTGACTTTGGGCCAATCACCAGGAGACTGTGAGTTCTAGTCCCGCCTTAAGCATGAAAGCCAGTTGGGTGACTTTGAGCCAATCACCAGGAGACTGTGAGTTCTAGTCCCACCTTAGGCATGAAAGCCTGCTGGGTGACTTTGAGCCAATCACCAGGAGACTGTGAGTTCTAGTCCTACCTTAGGCATGAAAGACAGCTGGGTGACTTTGAGCCAATCACCAGGAGACGGTGAGTTCTAGTCCCACCTTAGGCATGAAAGCTGGCTGGTTCAGTGCTGTTATCAATTTGACCAGTCACTAAATGAACTCTTGTAAGTCGAGGACGACCTGTAATTAAGCCACCCTTCTCCAACCAACCCAACACTTGAGAATTTCTAAAGGAGATTGGACTTCCATTTGTCTGAAATGGTGTAGGGACTCCTGCTTGAGTGAGTGGGGTTGGACTAGATGACCTACAAGGTCCCTTCCAACCCTAGCAAGCTAAAAAAAAACAAAAAAAACAGGGAATTTGGCTCATCTGGGCGTTAAACCATTTGCAGCCCCTCCAACTGAATTAGACCCTGGGAACCGAATGTAAAACTCCTTTTTATTCTCTTGAATGCCTTTTGAAAGTTTTAATCTTTACTCCTGCCAGAAAACACTCCAAAGGAATCCGCGTGGAGGATGCGGAGAAAGGAATGCCTTGGTTTTTTATTAACTCCTTGAAACTTCACACAGGCGTTTGTTTTTTTTCTCTCAACTAAGGGCACATTACAATGTATAGATCAGTCACCTTCACAATGTCCTCACAGCTCGCTCAAATGCCCGGGACCTTTTAATAGACGTACCGCCTTGCAGCCTCCTTGAATTGATATTTTAACCCAATTTTTTAAAGCAAGGAGCATTGTTGTGGGATAGAATTCTAGTTTCTAGGATACCAATCAACAGGTGGAGACCCCAATATAATGATAATGACAATGACAATGATGATGATGATGATGATGATGATAATAATAATAATAATAATAATAATAATAATAATAATAATAATAATATCTTTGACATCGCAATCCCAGGAGACAGCAGAATTGAGGAGAAGCAGCTAGAGAAATTAGTGAAATATGAAGATCTAAAAATTGAGCTGCAACGACTCTGGCATAAGCCCGTGAAAGTGGTCCCAGTGGTACTTGGCACGCTGGGCACAGTACCAAAGGATCTCAGTGGACATTTGAAAACCATCGGAATTGACAAAATCTCCATCTGTCAATTGCAAAAGGCCACTTTACTGGGATCGGCAAACAATTCGCTGCTATATCACGCAGTCCTAGGTGCTTGGGAAGCGCCCGACGGGTGATGAAACACGAAATCCAGCATAGTGATCTCGTTTGCTGTGTTGTACTGACATAAATAAATAAATAATAATAATAATAACATCCCACAGTGACGTTGACACACTATATTTACCAAGGAAAATAGGCGGCAGAGGACTTTTGCAAGTGAAACAGACAGTGGAAGAAGAGAAGCATGCATTAGCTGACTATGTGAAGGAGAGTAAAGAGTCAGCGTTGATGGAGGTCAACAATAGGAAGCTTCTCAAGGTGAAGCAAACCAAGGACCAGTACAGAAAAATTGTAACTCAATGTCATATGGACAGCTGGCGGAACAAAGCATTGCATGGCCAGTTCTTGGAGAAGATTGAAGGCAAAGTGGATAAAGAAAAGACCTGGTCATGGTTTACAAGTAGAACACTCTAAAAGGAGACAGAAGGACTGATACTGGCGGCACAAGAACAGGCCATTAGAACAAATGCTGTCAAAGCCAGAATTGAAAAATCAACAGACGATCCGAAGTGCAGACTCTGTAAAGAAACATATGAAACAATCGATCACATACTCAGCTGCTGCAAAAAGATCGCACAGACTGACTACAAGCATAGACACGATTCTGTGGCACAGATGATCCACTGGAACCTGTGCCAGAACTACCATCTACCAGTGGCAAAGACCTGGTGGGATCATAAGCCAGAAAAAGTGGTCGGAAATGAGCAAGCAAAACTGCTGTAGGACTTCTGACTTCAAACTGGCCAGATTTTGAAACATAATACACCAGACATCATGATTGTGGAGAAAAATAAAGTATGGATCATCGACATCGCAATCCCAGGAGACAGCAGAATTGAGGAGAAGCAGCTAGAGAAATTTGCAAAATACGAAGATCTAAAAATCGTGCTGCATAAGCCAGTGAAAGTGGTCCCAGTGGTCCTTGGCACGCTGGGCACAGTGCCAAAGGTTCTCAGCGGACATTTGAAAACCATCGGAATTGACAAAATCTCCATCAGTCAATTGCAAAAGGCCACTTTACTGGGATCAGCACACATAATTCACTCCTACATCACGCAGTCCTAGGTGCTTGGGAAGCACCCGACTGGTGATGAAATACGAAATCCACCATACAGATCTTGTTTTCTGTGTTGTATTGTTGAAATAATAATAATAACAACAACAACAGAGTTGGAAGGGACCTTGGAGGTCTTCTAGTCCAACCCCTGCTTAGGCAGGAAACTCTACACTACTTCAGATAGATGGTTATCCAACATCTGCTTAAAAACCTCCAGTGTTGGGGCATTCATAACTTCTGGAGGCAGGCTGTTCCACTGATCAATCATTCTGACTGTCAGGAAATTTCTCCTAAGTTCTAAGTTGCTTATCTCCTTGTTTAGTTTCCACCCATTGATTCTTGTTCTACCCTCAGGTGCTTTGGAGAATAGCTTGACTCCTTCTTCTCAATCCTTGAGATATTTGAAGACCGCTATCATGTCTCCCCTGGTCCTTCTTTTCATTAAACTAACCATGCCCAATTTTATTTATTTTGTCCAATACACAATGAGGGTTTTAGTGGGTATATATCTATATACACATAGTAAAATACATGATGAAGGTTATAGAGGAGATACTCATAGTAAAATATATCTAAGAAATAATAGAAAAGAAGATATAGTAATAGAACATATCAATGAAAGAACAGAAGAAGAGATATAGGAATAGAAGAAAGGTATAGGAGATATAGGAGAGCAATAGGGCAGGGGACAGAAGGCACTCTAGTGCACTTGTACTCGCCCTTTAAAGACCTCTTAGGAATCTGGATAGGTCAACCGTAGATAATCTAAGGGTAAAGTGTTGGGGGTTTGGGAATGACACTATGGAGTCCAGTAATGAGTTCCACGCTTCGACAACTCGGTTACTGAAGTCATATTTTTTACAGTCAAGTTTGGAGCGGTTAATATTAAGTTTAAATCTGTTGTGTGCTCTTGTGTTGTTGTGGTTGAAGCTGAAGTAGTCGCCGACAGGCAGGACGTTGCAGCCTATGATCTTGTGGGCAATACTTAGATCATGTTTAAGGCGTCTAGTCTCGTAGGGTATTCTATTTCGAGTGGAGGAGTGAAGGGCTCTTCTGGTGAAGTATCTTTGGACATTTTCAAGGGTGTTAATGTCTGAGATGCAATATGGGTTCCAAACAGATGAGCTGTATTTGAGGATGGGTCTGGCAAAAGTTTTGTAAGCTCTGGTAAGTAGTGTGAGATTCCTGCAATCATTCTTCGTATGTTTTAACCTCCAGTCCCCTAATCATCTTCGTTGCGCTGATTGGGCTATTGTCCATTGATAGCTTGTTTCTCTGCGTTGGTAGTTCTTGGATTGGAATATTGTCCTCTTGTTGATTGTTGGTCTTGTGTTAATCTTGGTGTTTGTTTCACACACTTTGTATGTGTGTTTTTCTTGATTCTGTAGCCACGGGACCTATTTGATCAGCAGTCAAATCTGAGAGCCTAGCTTTTGGAGAGTTTTAATTTGGGAAGCAGAAAAATAAAATAAAATAGCAAGTTTCTAGTCCATAAGAGTGGCCTTGGGGAGCTATTTTAGCCTAACCTGCTTCACTCATTGTCCCTCAGGAATCTCCCTTGGCTTGATGTCTATTTCAGCTCTTGGCTAAAAATTCTGGGACATGACCGGACTGAATTAATCTCTTTCCTGCAAAGGAGAATCAAGTCATAAATTAAAGTCAGATCTTTTTTTATAGCTGGGTGTCCCAGTGACTAATGTGTAGGTTTTTCTTCCGGTCTTTGCAAGGTCACAGACGTTAGTCGTTCTGTTGATGATGTCAGAAAATTCTGGATGTTGTGTGGGTGTGAGAACTTTATCTAGCCTGGGAATCTGGCCTGCTGGTTGCCCATTTTGCATCTGGGGAAAAAAAAAGAATTATACAAATAGTCCTTGGTTTTCATTCGTTTAGTGACTGTTCAAAGTTACAACGGCCCTGAGTAAAACCTTCTGACTATTTTTCACACTTAAGACCTGTTGTTCGTGAGAAGGTTGCAAAAAGGAAGCATAATAATAATAATTTATTGGATTTGTATGTCGCCCCTCTCCGTAGACTCGGGGCGGCTAACAACAATGATAAAAACAGCATGTGACAATCCAATAATAAAACAACTAAAAACCCTTATTATAAAACCAAACATACACACAGACACACCATGCATAACTTGTAATGGCCTAGGGGGAAGGAATATCTCAGCTCCCCCATGCCTGGCGGTATAAATGAGTCTTGAGTAGTTTACGAAAGACCGGAAGGGTGGGGGCAATTCTAATCTCTGGGGGGAGTTGGTTCCAGAGGGCCAGGGCCACCACAGAGAAGGCTCTTCCCCTGGGGCCTTCCAAATGACATTGTTTAGTCGACGGGACCTGGAGAAGGCCAACTCTTTGGGACCTTATCAGTCGCTGGGATTCATGCAGTAGCAGGCGGTTCCGGAGTTAGTCTGGTCCAAAGCCATGTAGGGCTTTAAAGGTCATGACCAACACTTTGAATTGTGACCAGAAACTGATCGGCAGCCAATGCAGGCCACGGAGTGTTGAAGAAACATGGGCGAATCTTGGAAGCCCCACGATGGCTCTCGTGGCTGCATTCTGCACGATTTGAAGTTTCCGAACACTTTTCAAAGGTAGCCCCATGTAGAGAGCGTTGCAGTAGTCGAGCCTCGAGGTGATGAGGGCATGAGTGACTGTGAGCAATGACTCCCTGTCCAAATAGGGCCACAACTGGTGCACCAGGCGAACCTGGGCAAACGCCCCCCTCGCCACAGCCGAAAGTTGACATTAGCATATAGACTTACATACTGCTTCTGTAATAGAATATAATACCTCATTATAGAATAGAATAGAATTCTTTATTGACCAAGTGTGATTGGACACACAAGGAATTTGTCTTGGTGCAGATGCTCTCAGCGTACATAAAATAAAATATACATTTGTCAAGAATCATGTGGTACAACACTTAATGATTGTCATAGGGGTCAAATAAGCAATCAGGAAACAATCAATATTAATATAAATCAAGCAACAAGTTACAGTCATAAGTGGGAGGAGATGGGTGATAGGAACAATGAGAAGACTAATAGTAATGTAATACAGCCTTAGTGAATAGTTTGAAAGTGTTGAGGGAATTATTTGTTTAGCAGAGTGAGGACGTCCGTGGGAAAAACTGTTCTTGTGTTCAGTTTTCTTGGTGTGCAGTGCTCTTTAGCGACGTTTTGAGGGTAGGAGTTGAAACAGTTTGTGTCCAGGATGCGAAGGGTCAGTTAATATTTCCACAGCCCTCTTTTTGACTCGTGCAGTATACATAGAAACATAGAAGTCTGACAGCAGAAAAAGACCTCATGGTCCATCTAGTCTGTCCTAATACTATTTTCTGTGTTTTATCTTAGGATGGATCTATGTTTATCCCAGGCATGTTTAAATTCAGTTACTGTGGATTTATCTACCACGCCTGCTGGAAGTTTGTTCCAAGGATCTACTATTTCAGTAAAATGATATTTTCTCATGTTGCTTTTGATCTTTCCCCCAAGTAACTTCAGATTGTACCCCCTTGTTCTTGTGTTCACTTTCCTATTAAAAACACTTCCCTCCTGAACCTTATTTAACCCTTTGACATATTTAAATGTTTCGATCATGTCCCCCCTTTTTCTTCTGTCCTCCAGACTATACAGATTGAGTTCATTAAGTCTTTCCTGATACGTTTTATGCTTAAGACCTTCCACCATTCTTGTAGCCCGTCTTTGGACCCGTTCAATTTTGTCAATATCTTTTTGTAGGTGAGGTCTTCAGAACTGAACACAGTATTCAAAATGTGGTCTCACCAGCACTCTATATAGCGGGATCATAATCTCTTCCTGCTAGTTATACCTCTATCTATGCAGCCAAGCATCCTACTTGCTTTCCCTACCCCCCGACTGCACTGTTCACCCATTTTGAGACTGTCAGAAATCACTACCCCTAAATCCTTCTCTTCTGAAGTTTTTGCTAACACAGAATTGCCAATGCAATACTCAGATTGGGGATTCCTTTTCCCCAAGTGCATTATTTTACATTTGGAAACATTAAACTGCAGTTTCCATTGCTTTGACCATTTATCTAGTAAAGCTAAATCATTTACCATATTACAGACGCCTCCAGGAATATCAACCCTATTGCACACTTTAGAGTCACCGGCAAATAGGCAAACCTTCCCTACCAGACCTTCCCCTATGTCACTCACAAACATATTAAAAAGAAGACCTCCAACTCTACTCTATTCCAGTCCATCTTTGCTGCCCAGATTCTGCCTCCTGTTTCTCTTCTCTGCTCCTCCAAGAGATTTCTTGCGTCTCCGGCTGAAAACGGCCCCTTCTGCTTTGGGGAAAGGCGGAAAGGAAAAGCTATTAAAAAGGATAATTCACCTGGGAGGAGATTCCACCCTGATGAAACGAGAGAAAAAGCATGCACATGTGGCCAGAGAGGAAACGTAATTTATGAGTCTTCCAGGGCTCCACGGATCTCCAAACTCTCTGGATTAATGTCCCGTATAAAAATGGTTTTGCATTTAACCGAGCTGGGCCGCCTGCCTTTTGCTCTTTTTTTTTTTTAAAGAACCCCAGGCTGCCATCTGACAACTCCGTGAAGTTTTCCGTTTTGTCCGTCCGCGATAAGTCGGAAAATAGGATGGGTCTCAGCTGGACGTCTTCGCTCTTCCTGCTACTCTTGTCGGCTCTCCGCCGATAAATAAATAAAATAAAACCACGAAAATCAAAAGGGGAGCGAAGATTCATCGAATCCAGCTGTGCTCGGACGGTCCAGGGAATTGCCTTCGCTTCTCAACAAACTTGAAACTTTGGGATTCAGTTTGGCCTACGCTGGTGGGGACGTCTATAAAAACAATGGGGGGGGAAATGAGAATATTTATAGCTGAGAGTTGAGCTGTGGGGTAATTTCTGAGCTGGTTTGCCGGTTTGCAGACAGGGCTGGGCAGCAGGCAGGACGGGGTGGAACGCAGTTCCACCGGCGGAAATGAAAATGCGTGCGCAGCTCCATCTGATCGGTGGCTGTCACTTCCTGGATTACTGGTCTCAGCTCAGCTCTCCTTTTTTTCCCTGCTGCTGCTGCTGTGTCTGTGCTCCTTGCTTTTTTCCTCTTTCCTCCTTCCTGGCCTCGGACAAGCTTCCCTCTCTCCTCCCCGGCTCCCCTCCAGCCTCACGCGGCCACCTCCCGCCTGAGCTGCAAGCAGAAGGCGTGTGTGGAAGCGGCGCTGGCAGCATTTATGCTTCTGGCAACACCTGTTCGCCTAGTCTGAGGTGGGGGGGGCGACCCAGGAAGGAGAGCGCGGGAAACGCGAAGCAACTTGTCACCCCAGTGAGCGACACTGGTGAGGTTGTAAGTCGAGGACTTAAACAGTTCACTTGAACGATGATGATTGCTCAAGCCACTTTCCACCTGGTCACATGGCCAGCATGGGGATCGCTGTGACTGTCAAACCAGTGCAGAAATTGGTGATAAATTAACGGCTTGCCCCACTCTCTATAGAAGGCCTGATGTTGATGGGAACTTGGGAAGGATGGTTTTCATGAGGGGGCAGATGCAGCCACAAAGCATTCTTTCGAGGGGTTCAAGGCCATCCCATGCCCACCCACCTGGGCGGAAGCAGAAGGAGGACTGACACGATCTGAGTGGGCAATGTGACAAGTTTGTGGGTGGGGGGGGACAAGGGATGTGAACTTTCAACTGGGTGGGACACTCAAGATTCAGGCTTCCCAGTGTAGGTGCTAGGATGGCTCCGGCAATAAATTGGAACTTTCAGGAATACAGCGGTACCTCTACCTAAGAACGCCTCTACTTACAAACTTTTGTAGATAAGAACCGGATGTTCAAAAAAAATTTGCCTCTTCTCGAGAACCATTTTCCACTTACAAACCCGAGCCTCCGAAAATGTAACCGGAAAAGGCAGGGAGAAGCCTCCGTAGGGCCTCTCTAGGAATCCCCTGCGAGGAAACAAGGCTGGAAAAGGCAGGGAGAAGCCTCCGTGGGGCCTCTCTAGGAATCCCCTGTGAAGAAACAAGGCTGGAAAAGGCAGGGAGAAGCCTCCGTGGGGCCTCTCTAGGAATCCCCTGCGAGGAAACAGGGCTGGAAAAGGCAGGGAGAAGCCTCTGTGGGGCCTCTCGAGGAATCCCCTGGGAGGAAACAAGGCTGGAAAAGGCAGAGAGAAGTCTCCCTGGGGCCTCTCTAGGAATCCCCTGGGAGGAAACAGGGCTGGAAAAGGCGGGGAGAATCTTCCGTGGGGACTCTCTAGGAATCTCCTGGGAGGAAACAGGGCCAGAAAAGACTGGGATAAGCCTCCGTGGGGGCCTCTCTAGGAAACAGGGCCTCCACCCTCCCTGTGGTTTCCCCAATCGCACGCATTATTTGCTTTTACATTGATTCCTATGGGAAAAATTGCTTCTTCTTACAAACTTTTCTACTTAAGAACCTGGTCACGGAACGAATTAAGTGCTGAGGAATTTAACTCGTTTTTCGCTGATAAAGTCGCTCGGATCCGAGCTGAACTCGACTCCAATTGCATAGCAGTATCGGCTGACAATGAGTCAGTCAGTCGAGGTGATTGGGGCTAAACGTCTTTGTCCATCTGTCTGGGAGGAGTTTGACTTGGTGACACCTGATGAAGTGGACAAGGCCATTGGAGCTGTGAGTTCTGCCACCTGCTTACTGGATCCGTGTCCCTCTTGGTTGGTTTCGGCCAGCAGGGAGGTGACACGGAGCTGGGCCCAGGAGATTACCAACGCTTCCTTGGGGAGGGGAGTTTTTCCATCACTCTATAAAGAAGCGCTTGTGCGCCCCTTCCTCAAGAAGCCCTCCCTGGACCCAGCCGTACTTAACAACTATCGTCCAGTCTCCAACCTTCCCTTTATGGGGAAGGTTGTCGAGAAGGTGGTGGCACTCCAGCTCCAGCGGTCCTTGGAAGAAGCCGATTATCTAGGTCCCCAGCAGTCGGGTTTCAGGCCCGGCTACAGCACGGAAACTGCTTTGGTCGCGTTGATGGATGATCTCTGGCGGGCCCGGGACAGGGGCTTGTCCTCTGTCCTGGTGCTTCTTGACCTCTCAGCGGCTTTCGATACCATCGACCATGGTATCCTTCTGTGCCGACTGGAGGGGTTGGGAGTGGGAGGCACTGTTCTCCAGTGGTTCTCCTCCTACCTCTCCGGTTGGTCGCAGTCGGTGTTAGTGGGGGGTCAGAGGTCGACCTCTAGGTTTCTCCCTTGTGGGGTACCTCAGGGGTCGGTCCTCTCCCCCCTGCTATTTAATATCTACATGAAACCGCTGAGTGAGATCATCCAAGGGCATGGGGTGAGGTATCATCAATATGCAGATGATACCCAGTTGTACATCTCCACCCCATGTCCAGTCAGCGAAGCAGTGGAAGTGATGTGCCGGTGCCTGGAGGCTGTTGGGGCCTGGATGGGTGTCAACAAACTCAAACTCAATCCAGACAAGACGGAGTGGCTGTGGGTGTTGCCTCCCAAGGACAATTCCATCTGTCCGTCCATTACCCTGGGGGGGGAACTACTGACCCCCTCAGAGAGGGTGCGCAACTTGGGCGTCCTCCTCGACCCCAGCTGACATTGGAACATCATCTTTCAGCTGTGGCGAGGGGGGCGTTTGCAAAGGTTCGCCTGGTGCACCAGTTGCGGCCCTATTTGGACAGGGAGTCATTGCTCACAGTCACTCATGCCCTCATCACCTCGAGGTTCGATTACTGCAACGCTCTCTACATGGGGCTACCTTTGAAAAGTGTTCGGAAACTTCAGATCGTGCAGAACGCAGCCGCGAGAGCCATCGTGGGGCTTCCCAGATTCGCCCACGTTTCTACAACACTCCGTGGCTTGCATTGGCTGCCGATCAATTTCCGGTCACAATTCAAAGTGTTGGTCATGACCTTTAAAGCCCTACATGGCATTGGACCAGAATACCTCCGGAACCGCCTACTACCGCACGAATCCCAGCGGCCGATAAGGTCCCACAGAGTTGGCCTTCTCCGGGTCCCGTCGACTAAACAATGTCATCTGGCGGGCCCCAGGGGAAGAGCCTTCTCTGTGGCGGCCCCGGCCCTCTGGAATCAACTCCCCCCGGAGATTAGAACTGCTCCCACCCTCCTTGTCTTCCGTAAACTACTTAAGACCCATCTATACCGCCAGGCATGGGGGATTTGAGACACCTTTCCCCCAGGCTTATTATAATTTATGTTTGGTATGTATGTGCTGTTTGGTTTTTAATTGATAGGGTTTTTTAGTTTTTTCTTAATATTAGATTTGTGCCTGTACAATATTGTTTTATCGCTTGTTGTGAGCCGCCCCGAGTCTTCGGAGAGGGGCGGCATACAAATCTAATAAATTATTATTATTATTATTATTATTATTATTATTATTATTATTATTATTATTATTAAGTTCATAAGTAGAGGTACCACCGTAGTTTGACTTGGACGCTGATTTAGGTCATAGGTGTGGGGGGGGGAAGTCATTTTTTTTCAGCTCTGTTGTAGGTTTGAATGGCCATTAAATGAACTGATGTAACTCCAGGACTTCCTGTTCCATCTAGTTTTCTTTTTGAATTTTGCCCCTTTTTGTGTCTGTTTCACCCCCTCGATGAACACGCCCCTCTATTTATCCACAGAAGATTCTCCACATCCATCACCGCTTCCCAACTCCGCTTCCCCCCAGCGCCTCAGCCCAGATCTAGAGGGATCTCCTCTAGATCGGAGAAGGGAGGGATTCCAGGTCCAAGCCAACCATCCACCTGTCCCTAGTCCACAAAAGGGCACCAGAGCTGTAAGTAGCACCGTTTTCCTGCTGCCGGAAGTGGAGACCCAGGCAAGCACCACTCTGCGCAGAATTGGTCCATGGAATAATCTCTCCTCTCCTCTCCTCTCTTCTACACTCCTCTCCTCTCTTCTACACTCCTCTCCTCTCTTCTACACTCCTCTCCTCTCCTCTACACTCCTTTCCTCTACACTCCTCTCCTCTCCTCTCTTCTACACTCCTCTCCTCTCCTCTACACTCCTTTCCTCTACACTCCTCTCCTCTCCTCTCTTCTACACTCCTCTCCTCTCCTCTACACTCCTTTCCTCTACACTCCTCTCCTCTCTCTTCTCCTCTCCTCTCCTCTTCTCTCTCTTCTCTTCTCCTCTTCTCTTCCCTTCTCTTTTCTTCTCTTCTCTCTCAGTTTCAAGGGTCTATATGGGCTTCAGGTGGTCCATCTTTTTGAAAGATGAGAATATCTCAAGTTTTATCAATGAAGAAATGGTTTTTTTCTCATACGAAGCTGTCGGCATGTCCCAGCTCCATCCTTTCTTCCCTCACTTTCTTTCTTTCTTTCTCTTACTTTCCTTCTTTTTTCTTTCTTTCTCTTTCTTTTTCTTCCTTTCTCTTCCTTTCCTTCTGTTTTCTTTCTTTTTCTTTTTCTTCCTTTCTTTTTCCTTCTTTTTCTTTCTTTTTCTTCCTTTCTTTTTCCTTCTTTTTCTTTCTTTCTTTCTTTTTTTCTTCCTTTCTTTCTTCCTTCCTCCTCTTCCCATCTCTTTTCTTCCCCTCTCCCTCCATCTTTTTTTCCCTTTTACATCGCTCTCTCCCTTTTTTTTCTTCTCCTCCTGTTCCCTCCCTCCTTCCCTGTTTCTCCTTTTACATCCCTCCCACCTTCCTTTCCCTTCTTTTTTCTTCTTCCCCTCCCCTCCCTCCCTCCCCCTTTCTCCATTCCTCCCTCCATCCCTACCTCTTTCTCTCTCTCCTTTTACATCCCTACTTCCTTCCTTTCCTTTCCCTTCTCTTCTCTTTTCTTCCTCCTCCCTCCTTCTCTCTCTTTTACATCCTCCCTGTCCCTTCTCTTTTCTTTCCTTCTCCTTTCTCTCTCTCCCTTCCACCCCTCCCTCTCTTTTACATCCCTCCCTCTCTTCCTTCCCTTTTCCTTATCTTTTCTTCCCCTCCCTTTGTCTTTCTCTCTCCTTTTACATCTCTCCCTTTTTCTTCTCCTCCTCCTCCCTCCCTCCCTCCCTTATTCCCTCCTTCCCTCTTTCTCCTTTTACATCCCTCCCACCTTCCTTGTCTTTTCTTCTTCCTCTTTCCTCCCTCCCTCCCCCTTTCTCCATTCCTCCCTCCATCCCTGCCTCTTTCTCCTTTTACATCCCTCCATCCTTTCCTTTCCCTTCTCTTTTCTTCCTCTCTCCCTCCCTTCCTCCTTCCCTCTCTTTTACATCCTCCCTTTCCCTTCTCTTTTCTTTCCTTTCTCTCTCTCCCTTCCTCCCCTCCCTCTCTTTCTTTTACATCCCTTCCTTTCCTTTCCCTTCTCTTTTCTTCCCCTCCCCTCTCTCTCTCTTCCTATCCCTCCCTCCCTCCCTCCCTCCATCTTTCTCTCTCCTTTTACATCCCTCTCATCCTTTCCCTTCTTTCTTCTTTTCCCTTTCTCTATCCCTCCCTCCCTTCTTTCCCTCTCTTTTTTTCTCTCTCTCTCTCCTTCATCTCCTCCCCTCCCCTTTTCTCCTTCACTTATGGCTCTGGAATACCGTTGTCGTGGTTAGGGGCTTCTTTGCTTCGGCCTTTCCAAGGGCTTCCTTGGCAAGACTCTTGAGGTGTTAATATTGTGGTATTTATTCATTCTCACCTTGGAAGGCAGAGGTGGCCGTTCGGCTCTTGATGGGTTTTTCTTGCATGGCTCGGTGGGGTCTCTCGCGGTATCGATCTACTTCTAAAGATACTTACAATGGTGGTGGGGAGAAATATATTGACGTCTGAAGAAGGAAAACAGGTCAGACAAAGGTGAGAGAGACGCACGCAAACCTGCTGACGAGCAGGAGAAGGCAGAAGTGATGCAACTCAGTGTTTCCCAACCTTGGCAACTTGAAGATATCTGGACTTCAACTCCCAGAATTCCCCAGCCAGCGACTGGCTGGGGAATTCTGGGAGTTGAAGTCCAGATATCTTCAAGTTGCCAAGGTTGGGAAACAGTGATGTAACTTACCATCACAATTGGAGCCCAACATTTCTATCCCTCGAGTGAGTGGGCTATTAATTGAATTTCAAGGGGGGCACAATCTGAGGTTAGTTGGGGGAAAGATCAGCAGCAACGTGAGAAAATATTATTTTACGGAAAGAATAGTTGATGCTTGGAACAAACTTCCAGCAGACGTGGTTGGTAAATCCACAGTCACTGAATTGAAACATGCCTGGGATAAACATATATCTGCCCTAAGATAAAATACAGGAAATAGTATAAGGGCAGACTAGATGGACAGTGAGGTTTTTTTCTGCCGTCAATCTTTATGTTTCTATAAGTAGGAGGACTTATTGTCAGTCACTTTTTTTCAATTACCCACCTAGGTTTTAGATTAAACGGGTGATAGTATCAGAAAAGACTTCATGAACTCAATCTGTATAGTCTGGAGGACAGAAGGGAAAGGGGGGACATGATCGAAACATTTAAATATGTTCAAGGGTTAAATAAGGTTCAGGAGGGAAGTGTTTTTAATAGGAAAGTGAACACAAGAACAAGGGGACACAATCTGAAGTTAGTTGGGGGAAAGATCAAAAGCAACATGAGAAAATATTATTTTACTGAAAGAGTAGTAGATCCCTGGAACAAACTTCCAGCAGACATGGTTGGTAAATCCACAGTAACTGAATTTAAACATGTCTGGGATAAACATAGATCCATCCTAAGATAAAATACAAAAAATAGTATAAGGGCAGACTAGATGGATCATGAGGTCTTTTTCTGCCGTCAGTCTTCTATGTTTCTATAGGAGTTACGAGAAAAAACTAGGAGTAATAGTAGTGCAGACTTAGTAAATAGTTTGACAGTGTTGAGGGAATTAATTTCTTTAGCAGAGCGATGGCGTTTGGGAAAAAACTGTTCTTGTGTCTAGTTGTCTTGGTGTGCAGTGCTGAATAGTCACTTTTTCAGGGTAGGGGATGAAATAGTTTGTGTCCAGGATGCGAGGGGTCACTAAATATTTCCACAGCCCTCTTTTTGACTTGTGCAGTCTACAGGTCCTCAATGGAAGGAAGTTCTGCAGTTCTGATGATCCTTTCTGAAGTCTAGGTCGGTCTTGTTGGGTTGCAGAACCAAACCAGACAGTTATGGAGGTGCAGATGGCAGACTCGATGAGTCTGTCTCAATTATTATTATTATTACCTTCACATGGCTGAGGTTGAGAAACATTACTGCCCTCTTAGTGGGTCAACTTCACTTCCTTCGGAGAGTGGCGGCATACAAATCTAATAAATAATTATTTGTTCTGTCAGGCTCTCTGGTAGAATTCTCACAAAAATTCACAGATACAATTTCAGACACACACACACGTTTGAAAATTCAAAACAATGTTCTTTATAATGAAAATTCACTTAAACCAAGCCCTCTTTTGGTATAGCAAAGAGCACTGGTCTCCAAACAAACTGGTAATTTGTACAAGTCCCTTATCAGTTCTGAGATATTTTTATTGCAGCTGTGGGGCAATTCACAGTCCTTCTTCTTTCACAAAGTGAAACACACTTTGCCCTGAGTTTAGATTCAAAGCGGGGGGAAATCAGCACACAAAAGGTCAAAGTCAGTAAAGCAGTCACGAAACACAAGGATCAGATAATCCTCCACAATGGCCAAACCCACAGGATGCTATTTATAGCAGCCTCACTAATTACCACAGCCCCACCCAACCACAGGTGGCCTCATTTTCTTTGATAATAATCTCTCAGTTGTTGCTGCCTATGCATCGCTCTCTGCATGCGTGGCTGTATCATTAACTCTTGTTCTGAATCCAAGGAGGAGCTGGATAATTGATCTCCTTCTGAGCTGTCTGCCACACTCTCCTCCCTGTCACTCATGTCTTCTTGGTCAGAGGAACCTTCATCAGCAGATTCCACCAGGGGCAAAACAGGCCTGCAGCATGTGGATGTCTCCCCCACATCCACAGTCCTTGGGGCAGGAGCTGGGCCAGAGCTAACCACAACAATTATTAATTATTATTATTCCTCCATCCTTCCACAATCTTTGGTAGATATTTGGGAGACATGTCAAGATGAAGATGGACAGTAAGAAATGCCTTTTTTCAGCCAGGCCACATATGCCCCAAAACAGTCTGCCCCAACCATGAGGACATTATACAGGTAATCCTCGACTTAAGACCACAATCGAGCCCAAGGTTTCGCTCACTAAGTGAGACGTTTGTTAAGTGAGCTTTGTCCCATTTTACCTTTCTTGTTGTTAAACGCCGTCTTTCAAGGCTGAAGAGATCAACGCCTTGGTCTCTTCAGCCTTGAAAGACGGCATTGAAGGGGTGACTTGATCGAAGTGTGTAAAATCATGCATGGGATAGAAAAGGTGGATAGAGAAGAATTCTTCTTTCTATCACACAATACTGGGACGAGGGAGCCCTCCCTAAAGCTCATAGGTAAGAAAGCGAGGACAAATTTATTTATTTATTTGTTTGTTTGTTTGTCAAACAAGTATAGTATAGTATAGAATAGAATAGAATAGAATTTTATTGGACAAGTGTGATTGGACACACAAGGAATTTGTCTTGGTGCATATGCTCTCAGCGTACATAAAATAAAATATACATTTGTCAAGAATTATGTGGTACGACACTTAATGATTGTCATAGGGGTCAAATAAGCAACGAAGAAGCAATATTAATAAAAATCTTAGGATATAAGCAACACGTTACAGTCATACAGTCCACATGGGACGAAATGGGTGATAGGAATGATGAGAAAAACTAGTAGAATAGAAGTTCAGATTTAGTAGAAAGTCTGACAGTGTTGAGGGAATTATTTGAGTGATGGCGTTTGGAAAAAACCTGTTCTTGTGTCTTGTTGTTCTGATGTGCAATGCTCTGTAGTGATGTTTTGAAGGTAGGAGTTGAAACAGTTTGTGTCCAGGATGTGAGGGGTCAGTAAATATTTTCCCCACCCTCTTTTTGACTCGTGCAGTATACAGGTCCTCAATGGAAGGCAGGTTGGCAGCAATTGCTTTTTCTACAGTTCTGATTCTCCTCTGAAGTCTGTGTCGGTCTTGTTGGGCTGCAGCACCAAACCAGACAGTTATAGAGGTGCAGATGACAGACTCAATGATTCCTCTGTAGAACTGGATCAGCAGCTCCTTGGGCAGTTTGAGCTTCCTGAGCTGGCGCAGAAAGAACATTCTTTGTTGTGCTTTTTTTATGATGTTTTTGATGTTAGGTGACCATTTTAGGTTTTGAGATAGTATAGTACATATTATAGTACATGTTAGCATAACATAACATAAGTAGAACGTAGTAATAGAAAGGGTAATAAGATAGTAGGACAGGGACATTAGGCACAAAAGTGCACTTATGCACGCCCCTTACAGACCTCTTAGAAAAAGGGAGAGGTCAATTGTAGATAATGTAAGGTTGAAGATTTTGGGGTTGGGGAGTCAGGTAATGAGTTCCAGGCGGTGACCACTCTATTGCTGAAATCGTATTTTCTGCAGCCAAGTTTGGAGCGATTTACATTCAGTTTATATCTATTATGTGCTCTTGTGTTGTTGTTGTTAAAGGTGAAGTAGTCACTGACAGGGAGTACATTATGATGTACGATTTTATGAACAACAGTTAAATCAGTTCGGAGACGACGTAGTTGTAAATTTTCTAGATTTAGTATTTGAAGTCTGGAGGAGTAGGGTAAATAAATCAAGGGGAATATTTATTCACTCAGAGGGTCCTTGGTTTATGGAATTCCCTTCCAGAAGAGATCGTGGCAGCTGTCAGCCTGGATAGCTTCAAGGCAGGATTAGACAGATTCATGGATGCCAAGTGTATCATAGGTGGTTATTGAAACGGATGTCCAAGTGCTGCCTCTATGTTGGTTGAGGCAGGCAGGGTTCCCTTGGGTCCCATTTGTTGGGGGTCAGGGGAAAGGGAGGGTTTTTCTCTCTCCTTCTGCTCAAGAATCCCCATGGACAATTGGTGGGCCACAGAATGCTGGACTCAATTTTATTTTCATTTATTTATTTATTCGAATTTTAAGCCCCCCTTCTCCTTAGACTCAGGGGGGCTTACAACATGTTAGCAATAGCACTTTTTTAACAGACTTCGGCTATTGCCCCCACAATCCGGATCCTCATTTGACCCACCTTGGAAGGATGGAAGGCTGAGTCAACCTTGAGCAGGTGATGAGATTTGAACCGCTGACCTTCAGATCAACAAGTCAGCTTCAGTGGCCTGCAGTACAGCACTCTACTTGCTGCGCCACCCCGGCTCATATGGGCTTTGGCCTGATTCAGCAGGGCTCTTCTTAGGTTCTTAGGTTCTTAAGTGAATCACTGCTGTGTATACATTAGCAACCTGGTGGTTAACCGAATCAGGCTTTCCCCCTTGACTTTGCTTGGCAGGAGATCGCAAAAACGAGACCCCGCAACCTTGGGACACAGTGGCGGTCGTAAATATGAATCGAGACCGTTTCCCTCCTCCTTCCATCATTGTTCCTCTTTTCTTTTTGGCCTTCGTTGTTAACCAGGACGATGTCTTCTTCTTCTTCTTTTGCAGAGCTCCAACGGGAAGGAAGCATCGAAACCTTGAGTAACAGCTCAGAGTCCACCAACGAGAGCATCCCGCGAACCTTTGATGGTTTCCGGTCGCCTCTCCCGACCGAGAGCCAGCCCTTGAGCCTCTTCCCGACAGGCTTCCCATAAACCACGTTCCTGGTGGGAGGCAGGACCACTTCGACTCGGACTGGACAATCCACCAACCGATCTTCTACACAAGTTTTTCACCTCCATCCAGCACAGCGGCTCCCAAAACACCACGGATGCCGCGTCTCTTTTTCGCTCTTCCGAGATTTCGACCAACAAAATGTGGCATTTACTCCATTGTGCAATAGGAAGAGGGGAAGAGATTCCTCGCTAACATTTCTCCTCCTGATCAGTAACGGGTTCCTACCGGTTCGGATGAGGACGCCACATCGGTAGTAAAACGGGAGCTGTTCGCACAGCTTTGGGTCTCTGGCATGTGCTTATGCGTCCCAGTGAGATTTTGTTTCTGTACATGCACAGGAAGAAAAATCTCAAGAGGGGATGGGCACGCGAGAGAGATTGCGGCAAAATCTCATGCGCGGATGCTTGTGCATGCGTAGAAGCAAAAAGAAGGGCAAAAATTGCTGAAATTTCATCCGTGGGAATGTCCTCACGCAGGCACATGCGCAGAAGCAAAATCTTGCACGGGGGCGTGCACATATGTGTCAGGCGCCCGCATGCCCGCACCAGCCTCGGGATCCCGTACCAGTAGGAAAAAGTAAGTGGAGCCCTTTGCTGATGGTAGAGGATGGCGCGCCGGTAGTGAACGTTGTGCTGCATGCACAGCTTTACTTCCCTTGCATGCACATGTGTGCGTCCCAGTGGAGTTTTGCTTCGTGGTACTGCGCAAAAGCAAAACCTTGCTAGGGGACATGTGCGCGTGAGAGAGATTTCATGCGTGTGTGGAAGTAAAAAAATTGCCGAAATTTCACACATATGCGCTTCCCCTTATGAGATTTTTTTTCCTGCACATGCACGGAAGCAAAATCTCACTGGGGAACCACATGCGCGGAAGCAAAGTCTCACTGGGGAACCACATGCACGGAAGCAAAGTCTCACTGGGGAACCACATGCGCGGAAGCAAAGTCTCACTGGGGAACCACATGTGCGGAAGCAAAAAACCACCAAAATCTAACGCATTTGTGAAACCCCCCGTGAGATTTTGCGCATGCACAAGCAAAAAAAAATCACCAAAATCTAACACACTTGCACATCCCCTCGTGAGATTTTGCGCATGCGCAGAAGCAAAATCTAAGTGAGGACCCACATGCGCGGAAGCCAAAAAGTCACCCAAATCTCACGCACTTGTGCATCTCCTCGCAAGATATAGCTTCCTGCGCATGTACAGAAGCAAAATCTCATTGGGACATGCGCGCATGGAAGAGACCTGAAGCTGCATGCGCAGCGCACCGGTATCAGCAATAGTGGTAACCACTGCTTGCTCCCGACCCTCAAAATCAGAAGTGGTTCTTTTCAAAAGGCGGTCGGTCCTTCTCCCCGCGGCTCCCTCACACCTCCGCGCCAAACCGAGATCGGGACACCCCCCCCCCCCGCTAATTGTTTTTGTAAGACTTAAAATTGAGGTCCGATGACGCCTCCTCCTCTGATTCGGCTGCTGGAGGGGCCAACAGCCAACAGGCCACAACAAGACCAAACCAGATAACGCCATCCGTGCTACAACCTAATGAGAGCCAATCCCACTGCCTTCTAGCACTGATGGCGTTAACTTGTTTGGTAATGAAACGTCTACACAACAGCCACCCAGCTATAAGAAAGCACCAAGGACCCCCTCCGTTCAACCCTGAGCTACAAATATTCTCCTTTCTCGATAAACGCCATTGAGAACTAAATTCAAACAGAACCTGGGCTAATTTGCAGGAATGTTACTTGGGTTCCTTAAATCGACCTTGGATTTGATATCTTTGTAAATCGTCATTCCTCCTCCCATATCAAAAGCCAGGTATAGTCCATGCAAAGGAGTTCTTTACAATTATTTTAATTTTTCTCTCTCTCTCTCTCTTTCTTTCTTTCCTGGGAAGGATAAATGTTGATATATTTTCCCCCCCTTTGGTTTTAGAACTAGACTTTATTTCCACATAAATTCAAAGTGTAAATTTCTTTTATTCGGTTATCATGTTGTTCTTAGGAACGCCTCGTGTCTGTGTAAAAATGCATGTGACGTTGAATAAATTGCAATGGCAAAAGGTGTGGGGTTTTTTGCATTCTGGGGGGGCAGAGTGGAAACCACAAGGTTTAAAATGCCGTCTTTCTTACTACAGATTGTCCTCAACTTAACAACCACAAGCAAGCCCAAAATTTCTGTAAACTAAATGAGACATTTGTTAAGTGAGCTTTACCCCATTTTATGACCTTAAGAACATAAGAAGAGCCCTGCTGAATCAGGCCAAAGCCCATCGAGTCCAGCATTCTGTGTCCCACAGTGGCCCACCAATTGTCCATGGGGATCTTGGGCAGAAAGAGAAGGCGAGACCCTCCCTTTCCCTCGACCCCCAACAAATGAGACCCAAGGGACTCCTGCCTGCCTCAACCAACATAGAGGCGGCACATGGACATCCGTTTCAATAACCACCGATACACTTGGCATCCATGAATCTGTCTAATCCTGCCTTGAATAATTATAATAATAATAATAATTATTATTATTGTTATTATTATTATTGAAATGTCTAACCAGGCTGACAGCTGTCACGACCTCTTCTGGAAGGGAATTCCATAAACCAAGGACCCTCTGGGTGAAGAAATATTTCCCTTGATTTGTCCTCGCTTTCTTACCTGTGAGCTTTAGGGAGGGCCCCCTCGTCCTAGTATTGTGTGATAGAGAAAATATTTTTTCTCTATCCACCTTTTCTATCTCATGCATGATTTTATACACTTCGACCAAGTCACCCCTTAAACTCTGTCTTTCAAGGCTGAAGAGACCAAGGCGTTGCAACCTGGTTTCATAAGGGAGATGCTCCATTTCCTTGATCATACTTGTTGCCCTTTTTTGCACCTTCTCCAGTTCCATTATATCCTCCTTCAGGTGCGGTGACCAGAACTGTACACAGTGCTCCAAGTGTGGTCTCACCATCGATTTGTACAGAGGCAATGCAACACTTGCCGACCTATTTTCGATTCATGCCAAGCATGGAATTTGCTTTTTTTACTGCTGGGTGAAGAAGAGCAGGGGGTTGGACTAGATGTCCTCCAAGGTCCCTTCCAATTCTTCTGTAATTCTGCAAAAATAACCTCCCATTCCCTGATCTGGACATACGTCAGTTGAAGCTTTGAAATTAGTCTCTGCACTCTTGTGTGGCAGTCTCGTTCTCACTTCAGATCTCTTTCCATCCTATCAAGACCAACCTTATTATTATTATTATTATTTTATTATTATTTATTAGATTTGTATGCCGCCCCTCTCTGCAGACTCGGGGCGGATCACAACAGTGATAAAACAATATACAGTAACAAATCTAATTATTATTATTATTATTATTATTATTATTATTATTATTATTATTATTTATTAGATTTGTATGCCGCCCCTCTCCGTAGACTCGGGGCAACTCACAACACAATAAAACAGTTCATAACAAATCTAATAATTTACAATTTAAAATATTTTTAAAAACCCATTATTAAGCAGACATACATACAAGTATACCATACATAAATTGTATAGGCCCGGGGGAGATATCTCAGTTCCCCCATGCCTGACGACAAAGGTGGGTTTTGAGGAGTTTACGAAAGGCAAGGAGGGTAGGGGCAGTTCTAATCTCTGGGGGGAGCTGGTTCCAGAAAGTCAGGGCCGCCACAGAGAAGGCTCTTCCCCTGGGACCCGCCAACCGACATTGTTTAGTTGACAGGACCTGGAGAAGGCCCACTCTGTGGGACCGAATCAGTCGCCGGGATTCGTGCAGCAGAAGGCGGTCTCCGAGGTATTCTGGTCCGATGCCATGAAGGACTTTATAGGTCATAACCAACACTTTGAATTGTGACCGGAAATTGATCGGCAACCAATGCAGATTGTGGAGTGTTGGTGTGACATGGGCATATCTTGGAAAGCCCATGATTGCTCTCGCAGCTGCATTCTGCACGATCTGAAGTTTCCGAACACTTTTCAAAGGTAGCCCCATGTAGAGAGCATTACAGTAGTCGAACCTCGAGGTGATGAGGCCATGAGTGACTGTGAGCAGTGAGTCTAAAATAACAAATCTAGCATTAAAAGTCTAAAAGCCCCATTATTTAAAAATCATACATACAGACATAACATACATAAAACTACATAGGCAAGGGGAGATGTCTCAGTTCCCCCATGCCTGATGGCAGAGGTGGGTTTTAAGGAGTTTACGAAAGGCAAGGAGGGTGGGGGCAGTTCTAATCTCTGGGGGGGAGCTGGTTCCAGAGATATGGCTCTGCCCTCCACCCCACCCATCTTTTAACATAGTCTCCCCCACCACCCACCACCCCTGGCTGTTATCAAGGGCTCCTTTGATATCTGGCCAGCCAGAGTGGAGGGCAAAGCGCAGCGGCAGCCGGGTTATCAGTCCTGGAGTGTGACATTCAACCCCGGTCAGGGGCCACAGCCAGCAACCCCTCCCTGCCTCGCTAGTACTTGCCGGCCACTTCAGCTTTGCAGATAATCTTGGAGTGGCGAGGGAGACCTATAGCCAACGGGTGCATTTTCTTCAACGAAGGGGCTGTTTGTGACCCGTTGATCAGTGGGGGTGGGTGGAAGGAAGGAGGGAGGGAGGGAGGGAAGGAAGGAAGGAAGCAAGGAAGGTGGAAGCAAGGAAGGAAGGATGGAAGGAGGGAGGGAGGGAAGGAGGGAGGGAAGGAAGGAAGGAGTAGAGTAGGAACAGAATAGAACAGAATGGAATGGAATAGAATAGAAAAGAATAGAATAGAATAGAATAGAATTTTATTCGCTACGTGTGATTGGACACACAAGAGATTTGCCTTTGGTGCAGATGCTCTCAGCGTACATAAAAGAAAAGTTTATCAAGCATCATCAAGTACAACACTTAATGATAATCCCTGCACAAATAAACAATCAAATCATATTAGAAACCAGTCAATATAAATTGTAAGGATACGAGCAACAAAGTTACAGTCGTACGGTCATTTGCGGGAGGAAATGAGTGATGGGAACGATGAGAAGATTAATAGTAGTGCAGACTTAGTACATAGTTTGACAGTAGAATAGAACAGAGTACAATGCAATGCAATACGATACGATACAATAGTTTTATTGTCACTTTGAATGTACACTAATTGGCATACATTAAAAATAAAATTTCATTGCATACAGCTCTTAAAGGGTCACCACCTCCAATTTTACACTACATAAATGTTCTGTCGGGCTCTCTGGTAGAATCCTCCCAAAAATTCACAGGTACAAATTTCAGACACACACACGTTTGAAAATTCAAAACAATGTTCTTTATACTGAAAATTCACTTAAACCAAGCCCTCTTTTGGTATAGCAAAGAGCACTCGTCTCCAAACAAACTGGTAATTTGTACAAGTCCCTTATCAGTTCTGTGATACTTAGCTTGCAGCTGTGAGGCAATTCACAGTCCTTCTTCTTTCACAAAGTGAAACACACTTTGCTCTGGTTTAGTTTCAAAGCGGGGGAAAATCAGCACACAAAAGGTCAAAGTCAGTAAAGCAGTCACGAAACACAACGATCAGATAATCCTCCACAATGGCCAAACCCACAGGCTGCTATTTATAGCAGCCTCAATAATGACCACAGCCCCACCCAACCACAGGCGGCCTCATTTTCTTTGATAATAATCTCTCCGTTGTTGTTGCCTATGCATCGCTCTCCGCATGGGTGGCTGTATCATTAACTCTTGTTCTGAGTCCAAGGAGGAGCTAGATAATTGATTTCCTTCTGAGCTGTCTGCCACACTCCTCCTCCCTGTCACTCATGTCTTCTTGGTCAGAGGAGCCTTCATCAGCAGATTCCACCGGGGGCAAAACAGGCCTGCAGCATGTGGATGTCTCCCCCACATCCACAGTCCTTGGGGCAGGAGCTGGGACAGAGCTAAGCACAACAATAAAAATGTCAAGATAAATAAATAAATAAATAAATACATACATACATACATACATACATACATACATACATACATACGTAAATAATTCTGCATATACCCACACATGTTATATGAAACAGAGAAATAACATAGTCCAATTCAGCTGTATCCAGTGGTGGGATTCAACATTTTTTACTAACAGTTCTGTGGCTTAGTGGGTGTGGCGTGGCTTTGTGGGCATGGCTTTGTGGGTGTGGTGGCTTGGTGGGCGTGGCTTGGTGGGCGCGGTGTGACTGGGTGGGCGTGGCAGGGAAAGATTACTGCAAAATCCCCATTTCCTCCCAATCAGCAGAGAGTCGGGAGGCAGAGAAGAGATAGGGGCAGGGCCAGTCAGAGGTGGTATTTACCGCTTCTCCGAACTACCCAAAATTTCCACTACTAGTTCTCCAGAACTGATCAGAACCTGCTGAAACCCACTTCTGGTGGGTTTTCTAACAATACTTTGAGCTCTAATCACATCACACTTAAATAAGCAAAGTCCTGAATAAAGGAAAGGGAGCTTCCTATAATCTAAGAGAGGATGATGCAGAGAGCAGGGGCCACCGCAGTAAAGGCCCCACCTTCTGACCCTCACGGGCTGACGGGATCTGGATTACGGCCATTCTTCTGCATCCTTTCCCTCGCTTGCAATATAACAAATTGGAACTGGAACATCCAGCGTTACGAGACCGGGGGAGAAAGTGGCGATATATCTAACCACCTTGGAAGACTTTTCATGTTCTTGGAAAAGAAAAAGTTGCAGTTCTTTCTTCTATTTCTCCCTGCAGAAAGCAATAAGAAGGAAGGGTATTGTTGTTATTGTTGTTGTTGTTGTTATTGTTATTGTTGTTGTTATTATTATTATTATTATTATTATTATTATTAACAACTTGAAAACTTGATATAAATAACATTATTGACAGTTGAACAGCTAGCCTTATTGTGGTGCAACCAGAACAATATTGACGTAAATACACTCAAAACCATAGAAATTATTATTATTATTATAGAAACATAGAAGACTGACGGCAGAAAAAGACCTCATGGTCCATCTAGTCTGCCCTTATACTATTTCCTGTATTTTATCATACAAGGGATATATGTTTATCCCAGGCATGTTTAAATTCAGTTACTGTGGATTTACCAACCACGTCTGCTGGAAGTTTGTTCCAAGAATCTACTACTCTTTCAGTGAAATAATATTTTCTCACGTTGCTTTTGATCTTTCCCCCAACTTCAGATTGTGTGCCCTTGTTCTTGTGTTCACTTTCCTATTAAAAACACTTCCCTCCTGAACCTTATTTAACCCTTTAACGTATTTAAATGTTTTGATCATGTCCCCCCTCACAACAACAATAAAACAATATCCAACAAATCTAATAATTTAAAAACACTAAAAAACCCTTATTGAAAGCAAACATACACACAAACATACCATGCATAAACTGTACAGGCCTGGGGGAGATGTCTCAATTCCCCCATGCCTAACGGCAGAGGTGGGTGGTGATAGAAATGGTGATAGACTTTAAGAGAAATGCGCCCATGCTTCCAACTCTTACAATATTACAGTATCAACAGTAGAGAACAGTAGAGAACAAGTTTCTAGGTTCTATCATATTTCAAGACCTAAAATGGTCACCTAACACCAAAAACATCATCAACAAAGAATGTTCTTTCTGTCAGGAAGCTCCAACTGCCCCAGGAGCTGCTGATACAGTTCTACAGAGGAATCATTGAGTCTGTCATCTGCACCTCTACAACTGTCTGGTTCGGTTCTGCAACCCAACAAGACCGACACAGACTTTGGAGGAGAATCAGAACTGCAGAAAAAACAACTGCTGCCAACCTGCCTTCCACTGAGGTCCTGTATACTACACGAGTCAAAAATTGGGCTGTGAAAATATTTACTGACCCCTCGCATCCTGGACATAAATTGTTTCAACTCCTACTCTCAAAATGTCGCTATAGAGCACTGCACACCAAGACAACTAGACACAAGAACATTTTTTCCCAAATGCCATCACTCTGCTAAACCAATAATTCCCTCAACACTGTCAAAGTATTCACTAAGGCTGCACTACTGGAGGGGCGGCATACAAATCTAATAAATTGAATTGAATTGTGCTGTTTTATGGACTAACTAACTGTACCCAGCAACGCATTGCCGTGGCTCAGTCTGGGTTTTCCAAAAAAAGCATGTTTTAACCTCTCACAGGTGTGACATCTATATAATATAGGTAGATAAAAACACACGTGTAATTGAATGTGACATTGTGTCCAAATTTCAAAGCAATCGGTGAAGAACTTCAGGAGATTTAAGATGTTGAACAAACCAACATTTACATTTTTATTTACATCGATTGTGTGAGAAATATTTCCCTCTCTCCTCCCAACTCAGCCATTCTCCCTTGTGTTGTGGTTAGCTCTGGCCTAGCTCCTGCCCCAAGGACTGTGGATGTAGGGGAGACATCCACATGCTGCAGGCCTGTTTTGCCCCCGGTGGAATCTGCTGATGAAGGCTCCTCTGACCAAGAAGACATGAGTGAGAGGGAGGAGGAGAGTGTGGCAGACAGCTCAGAAGGAGATCAATTATCTATCTCCTCCTTGGATTCGAACAAGAGTTAATGATACAGCCACGTATGCGAAGAGCGATGCATAGGCAACAACAACTGAGAGATTATTATCAAAGAAAATGAGGCCACCTGTGGTTGGGTGGGGCTGTGGTCATTAGTGAAGCTGCTATAAATAGCAGCCTGTGGGTTTGGCCATTGTGCAGGATTATCTGATCCTTGTGTTTTGTGACTGCTTTACTGACTTTGACCTTTGTGTGCTGATTTTTCCCCGCTTTGAAACTAAACCAGAGCAAAATGTGTTTCACTTTGTGAAAGAAGAAGGACTGTGAATTACCTCACAGCTGCAAGCTAAGTATCACAGAACTGATAAGGGACTTGTACAAATTACCAGTTTGTTTGGAGACGAGTGCTCTTTGCTATACCAAAAGAGGGCTTGGTTTAAGTGAATTTTCATTATAAAGAACATTGTTTTGAATTTTCAAACGTGTGTGTCTGAAATTTGTACCTGTGAATTTTGGGGAGGAGTCTACCAGATAGCTCGACAGAACAGACATCTATATAATATAGGTAGATAAAAACACACGTGTAATTGAATGCAACGTTGTTTCCGAATTTCAAAGCCATCGGTGAAGAAATTTAGGAGATTTAAGATTTTGAACAAACGAACATTTACATTTTTATTTACATCGATTGTGTGAGAAATATTTCCCACCCTCCTCCCAGCTCAGCCATTCTCCCTTGCCTGCTTCTTCCAGAGTTCTGCTGTTTTGTGTACGTGTCTGCATTTGTATGTGTGTGTGATTGTATGTGTATGTGTGTAGTATCAACTCATCCTTTGCCAAGAGATGCCAGCTCAGCAACCAGCTGTTAAAGAAAAAGAGGATATTATCCTTCGCTTTCTCAAAGAGGTTTATGTATAATTTCCCTTTGACAAACAATCTGGGGGGAAAATGTGTTTATAAAGTTGTTAAACTCTAGATAAACTTCAGAGGAAGTTTGGTAAAAAGAACCGGAGCCGTCTGTCTTTGCTCCTTGCTGGTGTGTTGTTATTTTCCAGAAAGCTGGATTACTGGAAATATTTTTTTTAAGATGAAAAGAAATCTAAACAGTTTAGAAGGGCAGGGGGAGAGGGAGAGAGGGAACCAAGCCTGATGGGAAATTGCACGAGGGGGGGGGGAAGCTCTTTATAAATATTAACAGGAAAAAAGATCTTATTCAAGATTATCAGGCACTTCATCTAAAAGGCAAAGCCGCCTTGCAATACATGGGCCGTTATAAAGCCCCTCTTTTCACATAATAAAAGACAAGGCCACCCATATGGGGGGATTGTAATATCAGAGAAACCTTACGAAAGGAAAAAGGGATGAGGAGGGAAGAGGAAGAGGAAGATAGCAGAACCAGGCAGGGACTCCTTGTGTTGGTCAAGGATGAAGCCAGATTGGGTAGGTGTGTGTCGGGGGTACTACTGGTTAAATTGAAGCCTTAAAAAGGTGTTCTGTCTGGGTCACTCCAGAAGCCAAGACCAACCCAAAAAGAGAAGCCAGACACACTGGTAAAAGGCAAAGGCAGTTTATAAAATTCAAGAAAAACACAGGTAACAGAAAATGTCCTTACAAACAGGAAAACGCTGTATCTTCAGATATATCCACGAAGGCAAAAGTCCATGCAGCAATACAGGATTCTTGCTGCCAAGGCGAGGCTGTAGATAGCAGACCTACACCTCCCACGGGTCTTCCAAACTGCTGGGCCACAAGCCAGGAACAGAGACGTCGAGAACAAAGCAGGACACCGTAACTCCAACTGATAACACTCCACATGGCTTCAAGGGCTTGCCTGCCTTTTAAACCCTGCTAAGGAGGACCACACCCAAGCCCAGCTGTTCCTAATTCAGTGCTGATAATACTTCTTTAATTGCTCCTTTCTTTGATCTGAAAGTCTTTGTCGCATGTCAATGACGGCTTGTGCGTCATCACCCAATGACTCCAAGCTACTGGCTGGGGAGAGCCCCCCTCCCCGGGGGCTCTCATGCTGTTCTCCTTCGTCCCATTCCTGACTTTCCTCTCCCCCGTCCGACTGTTCAGCCCCCTCCTCTTCGCTGTCCTCCTCCTCCGGGCATGGAGCCAGCAGAGACACAGCTGGTCCCTGAGCAGCCTCAGGCTGAATCACAACAAAAGGTAGCCTAGAATTGCTGTTTCTTATTCGCCCCATTTTTCTTGGTATAAAATAAAAGTTTTTCTCTAAGTAAGCTTTTTTTACTGGTGATGTCTTGGTAGTTTGCAAAAAATGGATGATAGACGATGGATGGATGGATGGATGGTGTTGTGGTTAGCTCTGGCCCAGCTCCTGCCCCAACGACTGTGGATGTGGGGGAGACATCCACATGCTGCAGGCCTGTTTTGCCCCCGGTGGAATCTGCTGATGAAGGCTCCTCTGACCAAGAAGACATGAGTGACAGGGAGGAGGAGAGTGTGGCAGACA
Organism: Erythrolamprus reginae; assembly: GCF_031021105.1. Lineage (NCBI taxonomy): Eukaryota > Metazoa > Chordata > Lepidosauria > Squamata > Dipsadidae > Erythrolamprus > Erythrolamprus reginae. The sequence goes on along the minus strand of NC_091950.1, from coordinate 418,955,384 downwards.
GCTCAGAAGGAGATCAATTATTTAGCTCCTCCTTGGATTCAGAACAAGAGTTAATGATACAGCCACGCATGCGGAGAGCGATGCATAGGCAACAACAACTGAGAGATTATTATGAAAGAAAATGAGGCCACCTATGGTTGGGTGGGGATGGGGTGATTAGTGAGGCTGCTATAAATAGCAGCCTGTGGGTTTGGCCATTGTGGAGGATTATCTGATCGTTGTGTTTCGTGACTGCTTTACTGACTTTGACCTTTTGTGTGTTGATTTTCCCCCCACTTTGAAACTAAACCAGAGCAAAGTGTGTTTCACTTTGTGAAAGAAGAAGGACTGTGAATTACCTCACAGCTGCAAGCTAAGTATCACAGAACTGATAAGGGACTTGTACAAATTACCAGTTTGGTTGGAGACGAGTGCTTTTGGCTATACCAAAAGAGGGCTTAGTTTAAGTGAATTTTCATTATAAAGAACATTGTTTTGAATTTTCAAACGTGTGTGTTTCTGAAATGTGTACCTGTGAATTTTTAGGAGGAGTCTACCAGAGAGCCTGACAGAACAGATGGGAGGGAGGTAGATATGGGATCAAGGGCTATCTGTAAACTATGCAGTGGTTGTGGGAATGAGCTGACACCTCTTTTTAATTCCCACTTTTTATTGAAAGAGTTAAATGATATCTAGATAGATATACTGTATATCTAGATAATCTATAATCTATCTATATCTAACTCTCGTATCTATCTATCATATCTCTCTATCACTATCTAATCTATCATATATATCTTTCACAACTGTCATATTTGTCTCTCTGTCTATCTATCACATCTATCATATCTATATATCTATCATACTGTATGGAAACATAGAAAAATAGAAGATTGATGGCAGAAAAAGATCTTATGGTCCATCTAGTCTGCCCTTATACTACCCTGTATTTTATCTTAGGATAGATATATGTTTATCCCAGGTATGTTTAAATTCAGTTACTGTGGATTTACCAACCACATCTGCTGGAAGTTTGTTCCAAGCATCTACTACTCTTTCAGTAAAATAATCTACTATAAAATCTAGAGTATCTACTCTATCTGTCTATCTATCTACATCTATCTATCTATCTATCTATCTATCTATCTATCTATCTATCTATCTATCTATCTCCAATCTATTATATATATTTATCTAATCTATCACATCTATCATAATTGTCTGTCTGTCTGTCTGTGTCTGTCTGTCTGTCTATCTATCTATCTATCTATCTATATTTATCTATCTATCATCTATTATTTCTTTCTTTCTATCTATCTATCTATCTATCTATCTATCTATCTCTAATCTATTATATATACATCTAATCTATCACATCTATCATAATTGTCTGTGTCTGTCTGTCTGTCTATATCTATCTATCTTTCTTTCTTTCTTTCTTTCTTTCTTTCTTTCTATCTCTATCTAACCTGTCATATCTATTTATCATATCTATCTCTATCTATCCATCTATCCATCTATCTATCATCCATCTTTCTATCTAATCCTGATCTCCCCGCCTAATCGTCAAAATAGCACATTGCTACCAGGTCTGTCTACAACTGCCTGCCTGAAGGCAGAGTCAAAATAGAGAATCCGAGCTTCACATGGACCACAAGCATATGGTATATTATAGTTGGTGACCAAATCAGCCAGATCTTCAGTCTGGATTTGGCATTCTTATCCACCTGTTGAATCTTTCCCCGAGACCTAGGATAGGCAGATGTGGAGATTGACCTTGTTAAAGCCATCCTGCAGGTTAGCTGTTCCAAGTAAAGCTGCAATTGGCTGATTGTTGTTATTGTTGTCAATATTGATGGATATTATTGTGGTCTGTCTGTCGGAGAGTCAGACAGATGTGTGGACAGAATTTGGCATTTTTGTCCCCCTCTCGAGGCTTTCCCAAGGAAAGAGAATAGAATAGAATCTTTCAATAGAATAGAATAGGATAGAATAGGATAGGATAGAATAGAATAGAGTTCTATTCTATTCTATTCTGTTCTATTCTATTCTATTTTTATGGCATAAAAATCCGACAGACAGACAGACAGACAGACAGACAGACAGACAGACAGACAGACAGATAGACAGATAGTGATTAGACACACAAGGGATTTGTCTTTGCTCTTTATTAATAATATTAAAGCTGTTGTTGTTGTTGTTGTTGTTGTTGTTGTTGTTGTTGTTGTTTAGCTGCAATTGCAAATAGGCCGACCGTACTATTTGCCTTTGACTTACGTATGGTTTGATTCTGGCGCGAAGTTGAACGTATCCCGTCCCGGCAATTCTCCCCTCCCCCAAAGCAAACTTCCCCGCTCTCCCTACCAAAGAGAAACGCCTCCAATTCGGGGCCCCGCTTTTCCCTCCGTCCCCACCCCACCCCCGTTTTCTCCCCTCCTGTCGGTCCACACGAACCCCCTTCCAAAACGGACCTGCCGCGGACCCCCAATCCGCCTTCGGAACAGAAAGCGGCGAGCGTGCCTTTATCTGGGGGTGGGGGTGGGTGGGGGTCTTTCACGCATCCCCAGAAATCTCCACCGCCTCTATTCTTGCCTTTACCCTGCGGAGAAAATCACTTTCTCTCTTTGGTTCGCACAATACACGAGTTGGAGGTTTATCCCGTCGTGGGAACGGGTCTGTTTTATCCTCCAGAGGAGAAAAGCCATTTCGTAGACTAGGGAGGGCGAATTTTGGGGAAGGGGAGGGAAGGGAGAATAGAAGAGAAGAGACGGAGGATTAGGATAGAATGAGGATGGGATGGTATAGGATAGGATAGGGTCGGAGTTAGAAGGGACCTTGGAGGTCTTCTAGTCCAAACCCCTGCTTAGGTAGGAAACCACACATCACTTCAGACAGATGGTTATCCAACAGCTGCTTAAAAACCACCTCAGCACGGGAAACACTCTGTACATGCTCAGAGGCATCCCTGATTGTAGCAAAATCCCATCTTCGACGTCAACTCGTTGGATCCGTTCCCTGGAAACTTTACGCCCACGGGATCCGGGTGGAAATAAGAATACGCCTGGGGGCTGAATTCGGGGTTCAGATGGTCCACAGAAACCCTATCTCTATCGAGTTAATCCTTCCTTCCTTCTTTCCTCTCTTCCTTCCTTCCTTCCTTCCTTCTGTTACTGGTTTGTTTCATTGTTTTCTTTCACTTCCTCTTCTTTCTCTTTCCTTCCTTCCCTCCCTTCTTCCTTCTTTCCTTTTGTCCTGGTTTCTTTCCTTCCCCTACCGTCTTTCCTTTTTCTTTCTTTCTTTCTTTCTTTCCTTCTTTCTTCTTTCTTTCCTTCCTTCTTTTTCCTTTCCTTCCTTCCTGTCCCTCCCCTCTCATTCATTCCTTTCTCCTTTCCTCCTTTCCTCCCTTCTTCCTTTTCTTTCCTTCTTTCCTCTCTTTTTCATTCATTTTCATCTTTCCTTCTTTTCCTCTTCCTTCTCTCTCTCTTTCTCTCTCTCTCTTTCTTTCCTTCTTTTTCTTTTCCTTCCTTCCTGTCCCTCCCTCTCCTTCCTCCTTTCCTTTCTTGACTTTTCTTTCCTTTCCTTCTTTCCTTTCTTTTTCATCCATTTCATTCATCTTTCCTCCTTTTTCCCTTCCTTCCTTCCTCTGTGCCCCCCTTTTTCTTATCTTTCTTTCTTTCTTTCCTTCTTTCTTTCTTTCAATTTTATTAAAGGAAATTGTATAAATTTCCATGGTTCCCCCCCCCTCTCTCTCCCCTTCCTTCCTTTTCCTTTCTTTCTTTCCTTCCTTTTCCTTTCTTTCTCCAGTCCGTCCTTCCTTCCTGTCTGCCCGCCCGCCCGCCCGCCCTCTCGTTTCCCAGGGCGTCCCAGGTTCTCTCTTTACATGCACAAAAGACGCGTGTTTCCAGGTCAAAAATCCAGAAGACACGTTTGCAAATTGGGGAGCGTCCTTCAACACAAAAACGGCCACTGCTGAATTCCGTGCGGCTCTCTTGACTACGGTGGATTTCCTGATCTGTGGTTTATATCAGTGTTTCCCAACGTTGGCAAATTGAATATATCTGGCTGGGGAATTCTGGGAGTTGAAGTCCAAATATCTTCAAGTTGGGGTGGGAAGAAAATCAACACACACACACACACCCTTTACGAAGGCGACATCCGGGCTGTAGAAATCCGGACAGCCGCTAGAGGGGAGCAGGTGTCGATGTCTTTGTCTCTATGAAACAATTCCAATTTCCCGACCCGGATTTTTTTTTATATAAAAACCGCCTTTCACGTTGGATGGGACGGGTGGGAGATCCCCCCCCCAGCTAAATTGGTACGGAGTGTGTGTGTGTGATGCAACAGAAATATTGAGTATGAAACAGTGGTGTCATTATTTTATTTTATTTAATTAATTGAATTTAATCTCGAGGGATCCTCCCTAGATTCGAGCCTGCTTGGGCTTGTACAGGTGCGCGTGTGAATGGCTTGTACACGCGTGCGTGTGAGTGGTTTGTACACAGCGTGCGTGTGAATGGCTTGTACACGTGTGCGTGTGAATGGCGGGACCGTGCCCCAAAGCAGCCGTTCAATAGCGGACTCCTCTCCCCTCCATGCTGTCTATCCACCCTCCCTGGTTAGAGGGCAGTACTGCAAATTACTTCTGCTGATCACCGGCTGCCAGCAGTTTGGCAGATCGAATCTCAGTAGGCTCAAAGTTGACTCATCCTTCCAAGGTCGGTAAAATGAGGATCCAGATTGTTGGGGGCAATATATGATGATTCTCTGTAAACAGCTTGCAGAGAGCTGTAAAACACTGAAGCGGTATATAAGTCTAAATGCTATTGCTATTTCCAACAAAAGACCTGCGAATCCTCCTTCTCTTAAAAGGGACTCTCAACTAGCGCCCCAAATCGGCTTTCCGATCTTATAGCTAGAACGGAGTAATTCCTCGCACGTTTGCCCACGGCCGAGAGTCCCAAAACCAGGTTAGAGCCCACCCGTTCCCCAATCCCTTTTCCTGGCCTTCCCAGACGGAAGGACGGAAGGAAAGAAAGAAAGAAAGATAGAAAGAAAGAAAGAAAGAAAGAAAGAAAGAAAGAAACATAGAAGACTGACGGCAGAAAAAGACCTCATGATCCATCTAGTCTGCCCTTATACTATTTTTTGTATTTTATCTTAGGATGGATATATGTTTATCCCAGGCATGTTTACATTCAGTTACTGTGGATTTACCAACCACGTCTGCTGGAAGTTTGTTCCAAGGATCTACTACTCTTTCAGTAAAATAATATGTTCTCATGTTGCTTCTGATCTTTCCCCCAACTAACTTCAGATTGTGTTCCCTTGTTCTTGTGTTCACTTTCCTATTAAAAACACTTCCCTCCTGAACCTTATTTAGCCCTTTGACCTATTTAAATGTTTCTGTCATGTCCCCCCTTTCCCTTCTGTCCTCCAGACTATACAGATTGAGTTCATGAAGTCTTTCCTGAGACGTTTTATGCTTAAGACCTTCCACCATTCTTGGAGCCCGTCTTTGGACCCGTTCAATTTTGTCAATATCTTTTTGTAGGTGAGGTCTCCAGAACTGAACACAGTATTCCAAATGTGGTCTCACCAGCGCTCTATATAAGGGGATCACAATCTCCCTCTTCCTGCTTGTTATACCTCTAGCTATGCAGCCAAGCATCCTACTTGCTTTTCCTACCACCCGATCACACTGCCCACCCATTTTGAGATTGTCAGAAATCACAACCCCTAAATCCTTCTCTTCTCTGAGTTCCACACTTTGAAAACTCGATTGCTAAAGTCGTATTTTTTACAGTCCTGTTTGGAGCAGTTAATACTAAGTTTGTATCTGTTGCGTGCTTTTGTGTTGTTGTGGTTAAAGCTGAAGTAGTCATTCACAGGCAGGATGCTCTCTACATGGGGCTACCTTTGAAAAGTGTTCGGAAACTTCAGATCGTGCAAAATGCAGCTGCGAGAGCAGTCATGGGCCTACCCAGGTATGCCCATGTTTCACCATCACTCCGCAGTCTGCATTGGTTGCCGATCAATTTCCGGTCACAATTCAAAGTGTTGGTTATGACCTTTAAAGCCCTTCATGGCATCGGACCAGAATATCTCCGAGACCGTCTCCTGCCGCACGAATCCCAGCGACCGATTAGGTCCCACAGAGTGGGCCTTCTCCGGGTCCCGTCAACTAAACAATGTCGGTTGGCGGGCCCCAGGGGAAGAGCCTTCTCTGTGGCGGCACCGACTCTCTGGAACCAACTCCCCCCGGAGATTAGAACTGCCCCTACTCTTCCTGCCTTCCGTAAACTCCTTAAAACCCACCTTTGCCGTCAGGCATGGGGGAACTGAAACATCTCCCCTGGGCACGTTTAATTTATGCATGGTATGTCTGTGTGTGTGACTGTTAGCATATGGGGTTTTTTAAATATTTAAATATTTTAAATTGTCTGATTGCTTATGATTTGTTTTTTACATGTTGTGAGCCGCCCGAGTCTTCGGAGAGGGGCGGCATACAAATCTAAGTAATAAATAAATAAATAAATAAATAAATGTTGCAGCCTGTGCTCTTGTGGGCAAGACTTAGATCGTCGTAGTTCTAAGCTTTCTAGACCCAGGATTGCAAGTCTAGTTTCGTAGAATATTCTTGTTTTGAGTGGAGGAGTGAAGGGCTCTTCTGGTGAAGTATCTCTGGACATTTTCGAGGGTGTTGATGTCCAATATGTGATATGGGTTCCAGACAGATGAGCTGTATTCGAGGATTCCTTCAGTGAAATTGAAGGAAAATGGGCTAAACTGGAGCATTCACAGCTTCTGTAGGCAAGCTGTTCCACTGGTTAATTGTTCTAATTGTTCTAATAATCTCATTGCTGGGATCAATATATGCTGACTCTCTGTAAACCGCTTAGAGAGGGCTGTAAAAGCACTGCGAAGCGGTATGTAAGTCTAAGTGTTATTGCTATCGCAGACTAACTCTGCCCACTGCTAGGAGTTCGATCCTGACTGGCTCCAGGTTGACTCAGCCTTCCATCCTTTCGAGGGTGGGTCAAATGAGGACCCAGATTGTTGGGGGCGAGAGGCTGATTCTGTAAACTGCTTAGAGAGGGCTGTAAAAGCACTAGGAAGCGGTATATAAGTCTAAATGCTATTACTATTAAGACAGCCCTGCACGTCGCACACAGAGAGGGAGAGAGAGCAGGAAAGGTTGGCGGCTTTCGCTTGAAGATTTGATTGCGGCCAAGGCTCCCGGGACCACTTCCATTCATTTCCTGCCGAGCTGGAGCTGATGGGGGGGGGCGTCAGCTACGACCGCTGCTGCTAAAAGAAATGCGACCCCCCCAATCCATCAGCCGACATTTGGCTAAGTGGGCCGGACAGGGTACCAGCGGTCCCGCTGGCCGGGGTCAGCCGGAGGAGGCGAGAGCAAACGGCCAGGCGCGCCCCCCTAGCTCCCTCGGCGGGGGTGGAGGTGGGGGGGCTCCGTGCGTGCGTGTGCAAAGAGGGAGGGGCCGCCCGTGTGACGGGAGGGAAATATGAAGGACTTTGACAGGTCTTAACCGGTCTGGCGCCAAGGCCGGAGTCGGAGGGGCTAAAAATAGAGGGGGGGGGACGCCCGGGCGGGAAGATGAAAAGACGCGCGAGGGGGGGGAAGGGCGCTCCACCCAGGACAGGGGGGTGGGGGAGGGGAGGAGGAGGGAGAGGAGGAGGAATTGGTTACTTGCATCCCGATTCCAGGTGTCTCTCATAGATATACGTGTATATGCAAACAGGCATATATTATTATTATTATTATTATTATTATTATTATTATTATTATTATTATTATTATTATTATTATTTAGAGTTATATGCTGCCCTTCTCCGAAGACATATATACTGTATATATATATACATAATATATATACTCTACTACTAGATATACTATATAAAAATAAAGGGAACACTCAAAGAACACATCCTAGATCTGAATGCATGAAATATTCTCATTGAATGCTTTGTTCCGTACAAAGTTGATTGTGTACAACAGCAGGTGAAATTGATTGTCAATCAGTGTTGTTTCCTAAGTGGACAGTTTGATTTAGTTGGACTTATACAGTATTGTGTTCTTTTATCTATCTATCTATCTATCTATCTAGATCGATCGATAGATCGATAGATCGATCGATCGATCGATCGATCGATCGATCGATAGATAGATAGATAGATAGATAGATAGATCGATAGATCGATCGATAGATCGATAGATAGATAGATAGATAGATATGGATGGATGGATGGATAGATAGATAGAGATAGATAGAGATAGATACATAGATAGATATAGATAGAGATAGATACATAGATACATAGATACATACATATAGATGATAGATAGATAGATAGATAGATAGATAGATAGATAGATAGATAGATAGATAGATAGATAGATAGATAGATAGATAGATAGATGCTCCTTCAATATACCAGGGTGATTCCATAGAAAAAACATATAACACTTCCCTGGTACAAAGATCCTGTGGCCTAGAGGTTGATTCTCTGTCATACAAGGCAATGGCTACAAGTTCAAATCCTAGTGAGAGGGTATGGCTAGCTGATGAGGCCAGAACAAGGCCAAAATAGTTCTATCCTCGTCTCCCTTAATTTTCTACAATTTAGCACAAATATGTCACGCACATGCACACACACATATATATACATACCTATAGGTAGATAAATATAGATATAGATATATACACGCACTGCTCCAAAAAATAAAGGGAGCATTTAAACAATCCAACGTAACTCCTTTTTATTAATAACCTTTTCATTCCCATCTTCCTTCCTCCCTTTCTCTCTTTTCACCCCATCTTCCTTCTTTCTTTCCTTCCTCCTTCCTTCCTTCCTCCTTCCTTCCTTCCTCTTTCCTTCCTCCTTCCTTCCTTCCTCCTTCCTTCCTCCTTCCTTCCTCTTTCCTTCCTTCCTTCCTCCTTCCTTCCATCCTTCCTCCTTCCTTCCTTCCTTCCTCCTTTCCTTTTCATTCCCACCTGCCTTCATCCCCTTCCCATGGACGAAATTCCCCCACTCCCGCCCCACCAATACCCTCCCCGCGATGCGCGCGCCTGTGTAAAACGAATTCTTACTGCCCTCCACAATAACGTTCAGCTCCCCAAGAAGAGACGGTTCTCGGATCTGAACGTTTCAAAAGCCATTAGCGCCTTAAGGACGGGAAGTTTAACCCGCGGGCGACCCTCTCTCTCTCTCTCTCTCTCTCTCCCCCCATTTTCTACCAAGGCGCCTCTTCCCCGCCCAGTTTTCATCCGGGCTGGGATAAATGAAAAGATCTCGAGAAAAGATTCGCCGGCGCCGGTTCCTCTTCCAATGTTCCCGGTGACATTTTTTATGGAGGGATGAATTCAATAGAACACAAAAATCTGCCACTTTTTTGGCTCAGCGAGAGAAATCTATCTATATAACTATTTATCTATCTGTATCTATCAAATATCCATCCATCCATCCATCCATCTATGTTTCTATGTTTCTATCCATCCATCCCTATCTATCTATCTATCTATCTATCTATCTATCTATCTATCTATCTATCTATCTATCCATCCATCCATCCATCCATCCATCCCTCCCTCCCTCCATCTATCTGTATCTACCTGTCTGTCTGTCTGTCGGTCTGTCCATCCGTCCATCCGTCTGTCCATCCATCCATCCATCCATTCATCCATCTAAAACCCCTCTGACATTAAAAACCCATCATTCCCATTCACACAACAAACATACATTGCATTCGTCGGCCAGGGGGCTAGGGTCTAGTGGCCCCATGCCTGGCGACATAGATGAGTCTTGAGGCAAGGAGAGTTGGGGCAATACGAATCGGGGAGGAGGGGGATAGGACGACAGCTGATTCCAGAGGGCCGGGGCCGCCACAGAGAAGGCTCTTCATTGTCTATGCCGTCTATGAAATGCAGCCTTCCCCGGGATTCCCTTTTGGGGGAGGGGGGCCTCTTTATCTTTATTATTATTATTATTATTATTATTATTATTATTATTATTATTATTATTATTACTATTATTATTATCATCAAAATAATAATAATAATAGTAGTAGTAATAATAATAATAATAATAGTAGTAGTAGTAGTAATAATAATAATAATAATAATAATAATAATAATAATTAGCGTTAGCATTAGCATTAGCATTATCACTATCAGGTGAGGGGTAGCATACAAATCTAATAAATAATATTATTATTATTATTATCTTCTTCTTCATCATCATCATCATCATCATCATCATCATCATCATCATGATGGCTTGTTTGTTTTTGTGTTGGGAGGTAGGAAGGGAGCCGTTGCTTTTAAACCACGGATCGGGGCGCTCTCTGTTTCTCCTTACCCTAACCCTAGCTAACCTAACATGGTGTGTATTAAGGGGGTGTCGAGAGAGTAAACGGGTGCGCGTATGTGTCTGTTAAAGGAGGCACAAACTTCTGGACCAGGCCTTCCACGACAATAGACCTTTCCGTGGCAGGAAACATGAAATTGAACGGAGTTCCAACCAAGCAAGTCGGAATCTGAGAAGCCTTTTTGAATCCCACGGAATGAAATTAAGAGAGAGAGAAAAGCGTGAATAGCAATGGCACTTCGACTTATATGCCGCTTCGTGGTGCTTTGCAGCCTCTCTAAACGGTTTACAGAATCAGCATATTGCCCTAGTGGGCGAAGGCGCCTGTCTCTGCAGGGCATCAGTCCGTCGGAAAATGGGGAGCCCCCCCCCAGTCTCCCAGGTTTGTGGCTACTAGAGACCCTAACTAACGCGGCTCTCTCGCCTTCGACTGGAAACTGGAAGGAAATCCAGCCATTGCTCAGAAAACACTGGCGCGAAGAGTTCAAATCCACCCTCGCAACAGGTGTATCCGCCAAGGTTGCAACCATTTTCTGCATTAAACTGCCCTGCCCGCCCACCAATTAACGAGAATATTCCACTCTTTCCCCTATTTTCCAAACGCGTTTTGTTAGGATTATTTATTCGCTCTCTTCCTTCTCTCTCTTTGCTCTCTTTGCTCTCTTTGCTTTCTTTCTTTCTTTCTTTCTTTCTTCCTTCCTTCCTTCCTTCCTTCCTCCCTCCCTCTCTCTCTCTGCTCTCTTCTCTTTCTCCTCCTGTCCTCTTCCTATCTCTCTCCTCCCTGTCTCTCTAACCCTCTTTCTCTCTCTCCTCTTTCTCTTCTTCTTTCCCACTCTATCATTTTCCTTCTCCCTTCTGTTTGTCTCTTTCTGCCTCTCTCCCTATTTCCCACTCTTTCTCATTCTTTTATCACTGTCTCTGTCCTCTTCTCATCTGTTTCTCTTTTCTCTCTCTCCTCTGTCTCTTTCCCACTCTCGTCCCTTCTTTCTCTCTTTCTCTCTGTTTCTCTGTCCCCTCTGTCCCCTTTGTCTTTTCTTTCTTCCCCTTTCCTACTCTATCACTTTCTCTCTCTCCCCCTTCTCCCTTCCTTCTACCTCTACCTATCTATCCATCTATCCATCTATCCACCCACCCACCCACCCAGAGGAGGAAAAGAAAGAGAAAGAGGAGGAAGGGAAAATGAGAAAGAGAAAGATGAGAAAGAGAAGGAAAAGAAAGAGAAAGAAGAGAAAAGGAGAAAGAGAAAGATGAGAAAGAAAGAAGAGGAAGAGGAGGAACAGAAAGAAGAGGAACAGAAAGAAGAGAAAGCTGAGGAAGAGAAAGCTGAGGAGAGAAAGAGAAAGAGGGAAAGAGAAAGAGAGAGAGAGGAGAGAGAGAGAGAACAAGAGGGGGCAGAGAGAGAGTCCTAAAGTCACCCAGCCAGCTTTCTTGCCTAATGTGGGACTAGAACTCCCCGTCTCCTGGGGATGCGCCCAAAGTCACCTAGCTGGTTTTCCTGTCTTAAGGTGGGACTAGAACTCACCGCCTCCAGGTAGATAGCTGAAAGTTCCCTCGGCTTTCATGGAAAGGCAGAACCAGAACTTACGGGTCTTCCGTTTCCTAACCTGGCGCTTTAAAACCAGGAAACCGAAGTGGCTCTTTCATATTCAACCGCCTCTTTCTGCTTCGACTAGAAGACCTCCAAG
>NC_091950.1:418862910-418943134 GCF_031021105.1 Erythrolamprus reginae | reverse complement strand
GGGTCTTGAGTAGTTTACGAAAGACAAGGAGGGTGGGGGCAGTTCTAATCTCTGGGGGGAGTTCATTCCAGAGGGCTAGGGCTGCCACAGGGAAGGCTCTTCCCCTGGGGCCCGCCAAATGACATTGTTTAGTCATCGGGACCCAAAGAAGGCCAACTCTGTGGGACCTTATCGGTCGCTGGGATTCGCCACAGCCGAAAGATGATGTTCCAGTGTCAGCTGTGGATCGAGGAGGATGGCCAAGTTGCGAACCCTCTCTGAAGGGGTCAGTAGTTCCCCCCCCCAGGGTGATGGACGGACAGATGGAATTGTCCTTGGGAGGCAAGACCCACAGCCACTCCATCTTGTCTGGGTTGAGTTTGAGTTTGTTGACACCCATCCAGGTCCAACAGCCTCCAGGCACCGGCACATCACTTCCACTGCTTCATTGACTGGACATGGGGTGGAGATGTACAATTGGGTATCATCGGCATAATGATACTAAAATACAAAGAATCTTCCTCCTGCCCTGCAACTTTTCCAAGAAAAGGGAGTATAGTCTAAACAAAATAGTCAAGGAGAAGAAAAAATAGCATTTCCCAATCTGGTGCCCTCCAGATATTCCCCAAATACATAGCTATTACCTTGACTTCAGTTAGTTGGCCAACTCAAAGGGCCTTCAACTGTTAATGGGTATAATTGTTTTCCCCCACCCTTACAAACATACAAAATCACATACCTTCAAATTTCAATACAATACAATATAGTATCAATCACCAAATTCTTAATTAAACTTCTTAATTTATATTTATTTTGTTTTGGTATACATAATTTATCTTGTGCTACCTCCTTTTCTAACTGTCATCTGGATTTCAAAGATTGTTTTCAATTCTCATTCAAGTTCAAAACGCTATTAGCTATTAAAATTTCTATTGGCTATTTGGTTTTTTCCTAGTAAATTCATGTTGCAGTGCTTCAACCCCTTTCTTGTATTCTTACTTATCTCATTCATGTTTTAACCCTCATTTTAATATAACTGCTCTTTAAGAGGAAAGATCCAAATTTACTTCTCTTCAAACAATAATACTGTGTTCAGTTTATTTATTTATTTATTTATTTATTCATTTGTCCAATACACAATACATATGGAAGAGAATAGACATGAAGTAATATATATAAAGATAATATGTAAAAATAGAGGAGAAGATATACGAAAGTAAGAAAATATATATGATATATGAGACGGGCTACAAGAATGGTGGAAGGTCTTAAGCATAAAACGTATCAGGAAAGACTTCATGAACTCAATCTGTATAGTCTGGAGGACAGAAGGAAAAGGGGGGACATGATCGAAATATTTTAAAGGGTTAAATAAGGTCCAGGAGGGAAGTGTTTTTAATAGGAAAGTGAACACAAGAACAAGGGGACACAATCTGAAGTTAGTTGGGGGAAAGATCAAAAGCAACGTGAGAAAATATTATTTTACTGAAAGAGTAGTAGATCCTTGGAACAAACTTCCAGCAGACGTGGTTGGTAAATCCACAGTAACTGAATTTAAACATGCCTGGGATAAACATATATCCATCCTAAGATAAAATACAAAAACTAATACAAGGGCAGACTAGATGGATCATGAGGTCTTTTTCTGCCGTCAGTCTTCTATGTTTCTAATAAAGAATATCGATTTATATCAGCTATTTCATGTCTTAAATCTAATTATAACAATAGCAATACAGGGGGGGAAATAATTATTAAGAATTCAAATTGCATGCCGATCAATTTCCGGTCACAATTCAAAGTGTTGGTTATCACCTATAAAGCTCTTCATGGCACCGGATCAGGGTATCTACGAGACCGCCTTCTGCCGCACGAATCCCAGCGACTGGTTAGGTCCCACAGAGTGGGCCTTCTATGGGTCCCGTCAACAAAACAATGTCGTTTGGCAGGCCCCAGGGGAAGAGCCTTTTCTGTGGCGGCCCCGGCCCTCTGGAACCAACTCCCCCCGGAGATTAGAATTGCCCCCACCCTCCTCGCCTTTTGTAAGCTCCTTAAAGTCCACCTCTGCCATCAGGCATGGGGGAACTGAGATATTCTTTCCCCCTAGGCCTTTACAATTTATGCATGGTATGTTTGTTTGTATGTATGTATGTTTGGTTTCACAATTAAGGGTTTTTAAATTGTTTTAGTATTAGTTTTAGTATTGGATTTACATGATGTTTTATATTATTGTTGTTAGCCGCCCCGAGTCTACGGAGAAGGGCGGCATACAAATCCAATAAATAATAATAAAAATAATAATAATAATGATCTTCTCTCTGGTTTTATGCATTACAGTATATCATTTCTTTCATTTTGGCCTTCAACTGTTTATGAACATTTTTTCAATTTTTTTGTCAGATCACCCAGCTGAAAATAGATAACAACCCCTTTGCAAAAGGATTTCGAGACACAGGGAATGGCCGGAGAGAAAAAAGGTAAATTGAGAATATTTATTTTCCCCCTTAATGGCAATAAGGCAAATGCTGTTTTTTCTTGTTCCTGCACTTTCTCCCTATCTTAGCTTGCCATCCTAAATATAGTTCTTCGGGATTAAGATCTGTAGTGGGCTGGTTCTGGAACAGCCGTTCTCAAAATCGTACTGATGAAAGGAAAAATAGAGAAATAGATATTGATAATTTAAGGAGACTAACTTGTATTAGTAAGTAGGAATTGAAATGGTTGCAAATGAATAAGCTACAAATAAAAAAAAAAAATCCCGCTACATAGCAGGTATCCATTCTAAGTTTTGATACCAAAGTTACTTAATGTATAAAGCATAATGCTTTATTTTGTCTTGTTTGTATGTATGTATGTTTTATTTTTATGTTGTCTTGTTTTTATCAATGTAAATAATCAATATATATATGTCACTATATATATGTATGTATGTTTTCTTTTTGTGTTGCCTTGTTTTTTATCAATGTAAATAATCAATATATATATGTCACATGTTTTTTTGCTGAATTTGAAAATTAGGATAGATCTATTTCGGCCTTATTTTGACCTCATCAGCTAGCCATACCCACTGGGACTTGAACCTGCAACCTCCAAGCGATGGAGCGCCACAAATTCTGGGGGGAAAGAGGGAAAAGGAAGCGGGGAAGGGGGACTTGGACTCTCTCCAATGCTAAAGATTAAAACTTGTCCCCTCCCCTCCCCCTTCCCCCCCTGCCACCGAAAGGAAGCAGCTGACTCTGCCCTCCCTCCGGATGTACGAAGACCCCTGCAAGCAGGACAGAGACGGAGGCGAATCCGATGCGTCGTCTTGCGAACCTGCCCCGGTCCGAGACTCTCTTCACTCCCCATTGGCGACGACGCCCAGTCCTTTACGGGTCCATCGAAACAGCAGAGGTGAGCATCTTTGGGGAGCGGGGGTGCACGATCCACAAGGGGTAAAGGGGTGATTCCTTCCCCAAATAGGGGGGCACTCCCAATTCAGATCCTAAACCCCTGGACCCCCTTCTCATACAAATCTTTTCCCCTTTTGATTAAAAGGGTTTGGGTAAGAAGTGCTATTCAGCTGGTTTGAACTGGTTCGGGCGAACTGGCAGTAGTGACCTATGGGTGGGCCCAGCCCGACCCACCCTTTCTCACCCGTCCTGGTGCTATGCCATCCTATCTAGCCACATTTTTAAGCTGTGTTCAAGCCATACGGATGTCCATGTGCCGCCTCTATGTTGGTTGAGGCAGGCAGAATTCTGTTGGGTCCCATTTGTTGGGGGTCGAGGGAAAGGGAGGGTTTTGCCTTCTCTTTCTGCTCAAGATCCCCATGGATAATTGGTAGGCACTGTGTGACACAGAATTTCAATTCAATTCAATTCAATTCAATTTATTAGATTTGTATGCCGCCCCTCTTGAAGGCTTGGGGCGGCTCACAACAATAATAAAAACAGTATAACAATGGAACAAATCTAATAATAAAATTACATTAAAAACCCCAACAATTTAAAAACCATACAACACATACATACCAAACATAAAATATAAGCCTGAGGGAGATGTCTTAATTCCCCCCATGCCTGGCGATATAGGTGGGTCTTGAGTAACTTGCGAAAGACAAGGAGGGTGGGGGCCATTCTAATCTCCGGGGGGGGGAGTTGATTCCAGAGGGCTGGTGCCGCCACAGAGAAGGCTCTTCCCCTGGGGCCCGCCAAACGACATTGTTTGGTTGACGGGACCCGGAGAAGGCCAACTCTGTGGGACCTTATTGGCCGCTGGGATTCGTGCGGTAGAAGGTGGTTCCAAAGGTATTCTGGTCCAATGCCATGAAGGGCTTTAAAGGTCATTACCAACACTTTGAATTGTGACCGGAAACCGATCGGCAGCCAGTGCAGGCCACGGAGTGTTGTGGAAACATGGGCGAATCTAGAAAGCCCCACGATAGCTCTCACGGCCGCATTCTGCACGATCTGAAGTTTCCGAACACTTTTTAAAGGTAGCCCCATGTAGAGAGCGTTGCAGTAATCGAACCTCGAAGTGATAAGGGCATGAGCGACTGTGAGCAATGACTCCCTGTCCAAATAGGGCCGCAACTGGTGCACCAGGCGAACCTGGGCAAACGCCCTCCTCGCCAAAGCCGAAATATGGTGTTCCAATGTTAGCTGTGGATCGAGGAGGACGCCCAAGTTGCGAACCCTCTCTGAGGGGGTCAATAATTCCCCCCCCCCAGGGTAATGGACAGACAGATGGAATTGTCCTTGGAAGGCAAAACCCACAGCCACTCCGTCTTGTCTGGATTGAGTTTGAGCTTGTTGACACCCATCCAGACTCCAACAGCCTCTAGGCACTGGCACATCACTTCCACTGCTTCGTTGACTGGACTCGATGGGCTTTGGCCTGATTCAGCTCTTCTTAGGTTCTTAGGCTCTTCTTAGGTTCTTATGTTAAGCCATGCGCTTGAGCAAAGCATGTGCACAGAATAGCAATAGTAATAGCATTTAGACTCATATACCACTTCCTACTGCTTTTACAGCCCTCTAAGCAGTTTACAGAATCAGCCAACAATCTGGGAAGGATGGAAGGCTGAATCGACCTTGAGCCAGTGGTGAGATTTGAACTGCTGAACTGCAGTTAGCAATTAGGTGAAGTAGCCTGCAGCACTGCACTCTAACCACTGAGCCATCTGGCTCTTGAAGATTGCATGCACGCAAGCAAGACCGCTCACATTCTAGGGGAATTGTGTGAATCCCATGTCTTCCATGAATAATAAACATAAAAATCTATAGGTAGTCCTTGACTTATGACCACCATTGAGATCGACGTTTCTGTTGCTAAGCGGTTAGGTGACTTTCGTCCTGTTTTATGACTTTTCTTGCCATGGTTGTTAAGTGAATTGCTGCAGTTGTTTAGTTACATAGTCATTAACCGAACCTGGTTTCCCCATTGAACTTTGCTTGCCAAACGGTCGCAAAAGGGGATCATGTGACCCCGGGATGCTGCAACCGTCATATGTACCTGCCAGTTGTCAAGCCTCTGAATTTTCCATCACGGGAAAATTGGAGATGTGGCAATGGTCGTAAATGTGAAAAACATACATGAGTAATCTTTGTTCCAGTGCCACTGTAGCTTTGAACAGTCACCAAATGAACTGTTGTAAGTCGAGGACCACCTGCACTGCTGTGTGATCTAACTCCTTCCAAAATTATAATTGTAACAATTCACCTCTCTATCCCCGTTAAATTTATACAGGGGGTCCTTGAAGTATGACCACAATTGTGCCCCAAATGTAGGTTGGTAAGTGAGGAAATTTGTGAAGTGCGTTGTGCCCCCTTTTACGCCTTTTCTTGCCACAGTTGTTAGCAACGTGGTTGTTAAGTGAATCTTCACTTGTCAGATAACTATCATAAAGATGAATCAGTTGTCCAGCATCCCAATATTATAATAATAATAATAATAATAATAATAATAATAATAATAATAGACAGAAGGACTAATACTGGCGGCACAAGAACAGGCCATTAGAACAAATGCTGTCAAAGCCAGAATTGAAAAATCAACAGACGATCCAAAGTGCAAACTCTGTAAAGAAACAGATGAAACAATCGATCACATACTCAGCTGCTGCAAAAAGATTGCACAGACTGACTACAAGCATAGACATGATACTGTGGCACAGATGATCCACTGGAACCTGTGCCGGAACTACCATTTACCAGTGGCAAAGAACTGGTGGGATCATAAGCCCAAAAAAGTGGTTGAAAATGAGCAAGCAAAACTACTGTGGGACTTCCGACTTCAGACTGACCGAATTCTGAAGCATAACACACCAGACATCTTGATTATGGAGAAAAAGAAAGCATGGATCATCGACATCGCAATCCCAGGAGACAGCAAAATCGAGGAGAAGCAGCTAGAGAAATTAGTGAAATACGAAGATCTAAAAATAGAGCTGCAATGACTCTGGCATAAGCCAGTGAAAGTGGTCCCAGTGGTACTTGGCACGCTGGGCGCAGTGCTAAAGGATCTCAGCGGACATTTGAAAACCATCGGAATTGACAAAATCTCCATCTGTCAATTGCAAAAGGCTACTTTACTGGGATCGGCACACATAATTCGCCGCTACATCACGCAGTCCTAGATGCTTGGGAAGCACCCGACTGGTGATGAAATACGAAATCCAGCATAGTGATCTTGTTTGCTGTGTTGTATTGACATAACAACAACAACAACAACAGAGTTGGAAGGGACTTTGGAGGTCATCTAGTCTAACCCTCTGCTTATGCAGGAATCCCTACACTACTTGAGACAGATGGTTATCCAACATCTTCTTAAAAATTTCCAGTGTTGGAGCATTCACAACTTCTGGAGGCAAGCTGTTCCACTGGCCAACCATTCTGACTGTCAGGAAATTTCTCCTTAGTTCTAAGTTGCTTCTCTCCTTCTTTAGTTTCCACTCATTGCTTCTTGTTCTACCCTCAGGTGCTTTGGAGAATAGCTTGACTCCTTCTTCTTTGTGGAAACCCTTGAGATATGGGAAGACTGCTATCCTGTCTCCCTTGGTCCTTCTTTTCATTCAACTAGCCATGCCCAATTCCTGCAACCGTTCTTCATATGTTTTAGCCTCCAGTCCCCTAATCATCTTTGTCGCTCTTCTCTGCAGAAACAATCACATGAGCATTGGGGAGGGGGGGAATGCCAGAACAGTCATAAGTGTGAGAAATAGTCATAAGTCACTTTATTCAGTGCCAATGTAACTTCGAACTATCGCTAAATGGAACCGTTGTAAGTCTGGGACCAGCTCTATAATGCCATAGTTGGAGATGCAGGTTCCAAACGGGTGAGAAGCAGCGATGTTTCTAAGTTTAAATAATGTTTATTCGTGGAGCAGAATGTGAATGTTCTTTCTGTAAAAAATAATATTGTCTCTGGAGAATTTATCTCTTCGCTCCCTTCAATCCAATTCCTTGCTACTGATAAATGTATTTTGGGGGAAAGAGAGACTTTGCTATCTATCGCCCCCTGCTGGTTGTACTAAACTCTCCCCCCCCCCAAAGGAATTTTTAGTCCCATTTCACCCTAAAATATTTCAGAAAATACCTGGGATTCTTAATATTGGTGCTCAGAAGCTTTTCTGATTTTAAAGTGAATAAACTAGGGTTTGTTTGTTTTTTTTTAAAAAAGTCCTCACCAAATAAACCCAATGAGTGGAAACTAATCAAGGAGATAAATAATTTAGAACCAAGGAGAAATTTCTTTAAAAGTGAGAACAATTAATCAGTGGAACAGCTTGCCTCCAGAAGTTGTAAATGCTCCAGGACTGGAGGTTTTTAAGATGTTAGATAACCATTTGTCTAAAGTAGTGTAAGGTTTCTTGCCTAAGCAGGGGGTTGGACTAGAAGACTTCTAAGGTTCCTTCCAACTCTGTTTGCTCAGGTTCTCCTGGTGCACCAGTTGCGGCCCTATTTGGACCGGGAGTCACTGCTCACAGTCACTCATGCCCTCATCACCTCGGGGTTCGACTACTGTAACGCTCTCTACAAGGGGCTACCTTTGAAGAGTGTTCGTAAACTTCAGATCGTGCAGAATGCAGCTGCAAGAGCAATCATGGGCTTCCCAAGGTATGCCCATGTTACACCAACACTCTGCAGTCTGCATTGGTTGCCGATCAATTTCCGGTCACAATTTAAACTGTTGGTTATGACCTATAAAGCCCTTCATGGCATCGGACCAAAATATCTCCGGGACCGCCTTCTGCTGCACGAATCCCAGTGACCAGTTAGGTCCCGCAGAGTTGGCCTTCTCCGGGTCCCGTCGACTAAGCAATGTTGTTTGGCGGCACCCAGGAGAAGAGCCTTCTCTGTGGCGGCCCCGGCCCTCTGGAACCAGCTCCCCCTAGATATCAGAGTTGTCCCCACCCTCCTTGCCTTTCGCAAGCTCCTTAAAACCCACCTCTGTCGTCAGGCATGGGGGAATTGAAATTTCCCTTCCCCCTAGGCTTATAGAATTTATACATGGTATGCTTGTATGTATGAGTGGTTCTTTAAATTGGGGGTTTTAAGATTATTTTTAATACAGTATTAGGTTTGTTTACATTGTCTTTTTATACTGTTGTTAGCCGCCCCGAGTCTTCGGAGAGGGGCGGCATACAAATCTAATAAATAAATAAATAAATTTGTCTAAAGTAGTACAAGGTTTCTTGCCTAAGCAGGGGGTTGGACTAGAAGACCTTCAAGGTCCCTTCCAACTCTGTTATTCTGTTATTCTGTAAATTGACAATATATTGATGAAGGTTGTCATCTTCACACAACTAGAAAAGCCGGCAAAAAAAAAAAAATCACTATACAGAAAGTCCTCCACTTACGACCCCAATTGAGCTCAACCTTTACAGAGAATGTAGCAGCTGGATGGGGTCACTGAAACAGTTGGAGTGAGCTTAATGGACTCCAGAGGATGTTAGAAGATAGGAAGGCCTGAAGGAACGTTGTCCATGGGATTGTGTTGGATTGGACATGACTTCGCAACTAACAACAACAAGAATAGAATAGAATAGAACAGAACAGGTGGTGGAAGGAACCGTGGATTGATTATGTTATGTTAATGTTTTTTAAATTAACTTTTAAATATTGTATTGTATTGTACTGTTGCTATGTTGTGAGCTACCCTGAGTCTTCGGAGAGGGGCAGCATACAAATCTAATATATTATTATTATTATTATTATTATTATTATTATTATTATTATTATTATTGATGTCCTCTAGTGACGGTGAATCTATGGCACATGTGCCACAGGTAGCACATGGAGCCATATCTGTCGGCATGTGAGTCTTTGCCCTAGCTGAGCTCCAGCTGGGTCCCACAGAGTTGGCCTTCTCTGGGTCCCATCGACCAAACAATGTCGTTTGGCAGGCCCCAGGGGAAGAGCCTTCTCTGTGGCGGCCCCGGCCCTCTGGAATCAACTCCCCCCGGGGATTAGAACGGCCCCCACCCTCCTTGTCTTTCGCAAGCTATTCAAGACCCACCTATATTGCCAGGCATGGGGGAATTAAGACATCTCCCCCAGGCTTTCTTATATTTTATGTTTGGTGTGTATGTGTTGTATGGTTTTTAAATTGTTGGGTTTTTTAAATATAATTTTATTATTAGATTTGTTCCATTATTATACTGTTTTTATTATTGTTGTGAGCCGCCCCGAGTCTTCGGAGAGGGGCGGCATACAAATCTAATAAATTGAATTGAATTGAATAGAATTTTTAAATAATGGGTTTTAGACTTCTTTTAATGTATTAGATTTGTTACATTGTTGTTATTGTTGTGGGCCGCCCCGAATCTTCGGAGAGGGGCAGCATACAAATCTAATAAATTATTATTATTATTATTATTATTAATTATTATTATTATTATTATTTTTGGCTCACACAGAAACTCTGGGAGCACGTTTTAGGCCTCCTGGGGGCCTCCAAAGGGGCAGGGGTGGGTGTTTTTGCTCTCCCCAGCCTCCAAGAATGCCTCTGCAGCTTGGGGAGGGTGAAAATCTATCGGACCCACTAGAGGTTGAGAAATGCGGGAGCATGTTGCTTGAGCATGCACAGAGAGCTTAGTGCATGAGGGGGCCTTGAATTCTGGGAGTTGAAGTCCTCCAGGCTTAGAGTTGCCAAAGTTGGAGACTTCTGCTTTAACAGTTTCCTATTGTAAGGTAAATTGGCATTTCCTCCTAAAAATGTGTGGTAGGGTCACAGCCTTGGAGGTTTTATGATTTATTGATCACACCACGTCATAGTTTAGTAGCGAGAAGCTATAAATCTCGAAACTCCTCATTTATTTTGGCATCGAGGTGAATACCGGGAGTATTTACTGCAAGATATCTGATGTTCTCCAGTAAGAAGGAAGCTATTAAAAAAACACACGCATACAACTTTTCTCTTGAGTCATCAGTCCTTGGCAGAGCTAATGCCAGGCAAAGCAGATTCCCATTGGGGCTTGCTCAATTTTATTAAAAAGGATCTTTTACAAAGACCCCATCTTTAGTTACAACTTACTTACTTACTTACTTACTTACTTACTTACTTACTTACTTACTTACTTACTTACTTATTTATATGCCACCCCTCTCTGCAGACTCGGAGCGGCTAACAACAGTAATAAAACAGCATACAATAATAATCCAATACTAAAAACAGTTAAAAACCCATTATATAAAAACCAATCATACGTACAGACATACCATGCATAAAATTGTAAAGGCCTAGGGGGAAAGAGTATCTCAATTCCCCCATGCCTGGCGGCAGAGGTGGGTTTTAAGCAGCTTACAAAAGGCAAGGAGGGTGGGGGCAATTCTAATCTCTGGGGGGAGCTGGTTCCATAGGGTCGGGGCCGCCACAGAGAAGGCTCTTCCCCTGGGTCCCGCCAAGCAACATTGTTTTGTTGACGGGACCCGGAGAAGACCCACTCTGTGGGACCTAACTGGTCGCTGGGATTCGTGCAGCAGAAGGCGGTCCCTGAGATAATCTGGTCCGGTGCCATGAAGGGCTTTATAGGTCATAAGCAACACTTTGAATTGTGACCGGAAACTGATCGGCAACCAATGCAGACTGTGGAGTGTTGGTGTAACATGGGCATACTTGGGAAAGCCCATGATTGCTCTCGCAGCTGCATTCTGCACGATCTGAAGTTTCCAAACACTTTTCAAAGGTAGCCCCATGTAGAGAGCGGTAGCCCCATTGCATTTCATTGTAAAACATTAATGGGATTTTGTACATTTATGCGTTTTATAACTGGTCCTTGACTTACAACCACAGTGGAGGCAAACATTTCTGTTGCTAAGTGAAGCATTTGTTAAGGAATCAGAGTTCTGCAAAGCGTGGAATAAATGGTACATTTGGCTGGAGGAAAGACAACATACAACTCCATCATGACCCTCTTAAACTTCACCCAAACAACTATCCCACGAACTCATAAAATAATATTACGAATCATTGATAAAAGGATGAACAAATTCAAAACGACAAAAATTTAAATTCTAACTCAAGTTTAGAAACTCTAAATTTTCATTTATACCGATAGTAAAGATCTTAAAAGCTGTAATCGGGTCAACAGATAAATTGACACTATTTACGACATAGAAACAGAGAAGATTGACGGCAGAAAAAGACCTCATGGTCCATCTAGTCTGCCCTTATAAAATTTTGTGTATTTTATCTTAGGATGGATATATGTTTATCCCAGGCATGTTTAAATTCAGTGACTGCGGATTTACCAACCACGTCTGCTGGAAGTTTGTTCCAAGCATTTACGACTCTTTCAGTAAAATAATATTTTCTCACGTGGCTTCTGATCTTTCCCCCAATTAACCTCAGATTGTGTCCCCTTGTTCTTGTGTTCACTTTCCTATTCAAAAGACTTCCCTCCTGAACCTTATTTAACCCTTTAACATATTTAAATGTTTCGATCATGTCCTCCCTTTTCCTTCTGTCCTCCAGACATCTGATAAATTTATATATATGAATTTACCTCTTCTTTTCTTCTTCTTTCTCTTCTTTTTCATTTCCCCCTTATCATCATCATCATCATTATTATTATTATTATTATTATTAATTAGATTTCTATGCCGCCCCTCTCCGTAGCCTCGGGACGGCTCACAACAGTGATAAAAAACAATACATGGTAACAAATCTAATATTTAAAATCTAAAAATAACAATTTTACATTAAAAAGTCTAAAAAAACCCCAATATATAAAAACATACACACAATCATATCATACACATATCATATATATATATATATATATATATATATATATATATATTTTTTCTTATGTCGGATGACCCTGGTATATTTCCAAGGAACGTCACAGCTCCTCTTTTTTTGCCTATAGGCCCAGCCCAGGGCCACTGCAAGGCAGTAATATATCTATAGCCGACAAACTATATTAATAAACATTTAACACATATATATATATATATATATATATATATCAATCATATATATCATTACTTTCTTTCTCTTTCCTCTTCCTTTTTCTTTCTCTCTTTCCCTTTCTTTCCTTTTACATATAGGTGTGTATTTTGACTTATAACTGTATACTCAAAACTCATACAAACATAGAATATTATTATATGTCTGTATGCCACCAATATGTACTTGGCAAAACAACAAATAAAAAATAAATAAATAAAATATTTGAGAAGCACCGGCCGCTAAAACATAGAAACACAGAAACATAGAAGATTGACGGCAGAAAAAGACCTCATGGTCCATCTAGTCTGCCCTTATGCTATTTCCTGTATTTTATCTTAGGATGGATCTATGTTTGCGGAGTCTGCGGAGAGGGGCGGCATACAAATCTAATAAATAATAGTAGTAGTAGTAGTAATAATAATAATAATAATAATAATAATAATGATGATGATGATGATGTTTATCCCAGGCATGTTTAAATTCAGTGACTGCGGATTTACCAACCACGTCTGCTGGAAGTTTGCTCCAAGCATCTACTACTCTTTCAGTAAAATAATATTTTCTCATGTTGCTTCTGATCTTTCCCCCAACTAACCTCAGATGGTGCCTCCTTGTTCTCGTGTTCACTTTCCTATTAAAAACACTTCCCTCCTGAACCTTATTTAACCCTTTGACATATTTAAATGTTTAAAACTATTTCTTTCTCGTTGCAGAAGACAAAGGAAGCGACCAAGAGCCGGAGAAAGGGTCGTTGGGGGTGAAGAGGTCCAGCCCTGACCTGGGTCTAGGCAGCCCTCCCCACAACCACAGCCCCGGCTTGCAAGCGGACGAGCGGAGTAAAGAACGGGGCAGCAAAGCCGTTGAGGCCTCTAAGGAAGGTGTTGGGGAAAGCGCCCCCTTTACACCTCTGGCCTTGGAGAAGGAGAAACCGGAGGGCCGAAGGAAGGAGTCTCTCCTGCAGTCGCCCCCGGAAGCATCCAAAAAGGAATTGCCCGTGGATTGCGCCCCCGTGGGCTGCAGCAGCAAGGAAGCCTTTGCCCCGCTGATGGTCCAGACCGACAGCCCTCCACACTTGAACCCCAGCCACCTGCAGAGTTTAGCCCTCTCGGGTCTTCACGGTCAGCAGTTCTTCAACCCTCTGAGCGCCGGGCAGCCGTTCTTCCTTCACCCGACCCAGTTCGCTATGGCGCCTGGAGCCTTTTCGGCGATGGGCATGGGACACTTGCTGGCTTCGGTGGCGGGCGGAGGGGGCTTGGAAAACGGGGGGCTCTCGGCACCTCAAGGGACGGCGGGAACCACGGCCCCGTTCCCCTTCCATCTGTCCCAGCACATGTTGGCGTCTCAGGTAAGGAGGCGAGGAGGGGAAGGGGGGGGAGGGGAGGGTTGGTCGCTGTTTCTTAGAGGGAGTCCTAGTGGACAATCGTTTAAATGTGAGCCAGCCGTGTGCAGCAGCTGCCAAAAAAGCCAACACAGTTTATGATTTTATTTATTTATTTATTAGATTTGTATGCCGCCCCTCTCCGAAGACTCGGGGCGGCTAACAACAACAAAGAAAACAATGTAACAAATCTAATATTAAAAAGTAATCTAAAAACCCCCCAATTTAAGAGACCAATCATACAAACAAGCGTACCATGTATAAATTCTATAAGCCTAGCCTAGGGGGAAGGGAAAAAAATTCAATTCCCCCATGCCTGACGACAGAGGCGGGTTTTAAGGAGCTTGCGAAAGGCAAGGAGGTTGGGGGCAGCTCTGATATCTGGGGGGAGCTGGTTCCAGAGGGTCGGGGCCGCGGCAGAAGGCGGTCCCGGAGATGTTCTGGTCCGATGCCATGAAGTTCTAGGCTGCATCAACGGAGGGATAGAATCAAGATCATGCAAAGTGTTAATACTACTTTATAAAGCCTTGGTAAGGCCACACGTGGAATCCGGCGTTCAGTTTTGGTCGCCACGATGCAAAAAAGGACATTGAGACTAGAAAAAATGCAGAGAAGAGTGACAAAGATTATTAGGGAACTAGAGGCTAAAATATGAAGAACGGTTGCTGGAACTGGCTACGTCTAGTTTAATGAAAAGAAGGACCAGGGGAGACATGATAGCAGCCTTCCAATATCTCGGGTTGGTCATCACAATGTAAAAAAAGATGTTGAGACTAGAAAGAGTGCGGAGAAGAGCAAATAACAACAACAACAACAACAACAGAGTTGGAAGGGACCTTGGTGGTCTTCTAGTCCAACCCCCTGCTTAGGCAGGAAACCCTACACCAGTGACGATGAGCCTTTTCCCCCTCAGGTGCCGAAAGAGTGTTGCCGTGCACTATAGCGCATGCGCGAGTGCCCACAACCATAATTCAATGCCTGGGGAGGGTGAAAACAATGTCTCTCGCTCCGCAGAGGCCCTCTGAAGGCCAGAAACGGACTGTTTCCCAACTTCTGGTGGGCCCAATAGGCTCATGTTTTGCCCTTCCCAGGCTCCAAAGGCTTGCCTGACAAGTAAAGTCAATGGGGAAGCCAGTTTCACTTAAGAACTGTGTTACTAACTTAATAACTGCAATGATTTATTTATTAATTGGACTTGTATGCCACCCCTCTCTGAGGACTCGGGGCGATTCACTTAACAAGTCATAAAATGGGGCAAAACTCACTTTGAAAAATATCTCACTTAGTAACAAACATTTGGTCTCCGTTGTGGTTATATGTCGATATCTCTACGTGTATTTGTACTCCATCGTAGGAAGTTCTTTTTATTTAAATGTTTCTTTTATTATTTAGCTTTTTGGCAAATTGTGCAGGTGGGGAAGGAAAAAAATATATTCCACAGATAGTTCTCGACTTATGACAGTTCATTTAGTGACCATTGAAAGTTACAACAGAACTGAAAATGTGACACAGCCACATAATGGTTGCAGCATCCCCATAGTCCCATGAACAAAATCCAGACGTTTGTCAATTGACTCAAATTTATGGCATCCTGAGGTTATGTGATTCTGCAAGTATTCTGAGCAGAGACTGGTTACAAGCACAAGGGTCTGGGTCCTATTCTTTTTAATATGTTTGATATGTTTAATATGTTTGTGAGTGACATAGGGGAAGGTTTGGTAGGGAAGGTTTGCCTATTTGCCAATGACTCAAAAGTGTGCAATAGGGTTGATATTCCCGGAGGCGTCTGCAATATGGCAAATGATGCAGCTTTACTAGACAAGTGGTCAAAGCAATGGAAAGTGCAGTTTAATGTTTCCAAATGTAAAATAATGCACTTGGGGAAAAGGAATCCTCAATCTGAGTATTGCATTGGCAGTTCTGTGTTAGCAAAAACTTCAGAAGAGAAGGATTATGGGGTAGTGATTTCTGTCAGTCTCAAAATGGATGAACAATGCGGTCAGGCAGTAGGGAAACCAAGTAGAATGTTTGGCTGCATAGCTAGAGGTATAACAAGCAGGAAGAGGGAGATTGTGATCCCTCTGGTGAGATCACATTTGGAATACTGTGTCCAGTTCTGGAGACCTCACCTACAAAAAGATATTGACAAAATTGAACGGGTCCAAAGACGGGCTACAAGAATGGTGGAAGGTCTTAAGCATAAAACGTATCAGGAAAGACTTAATGAACTCAATCTGTATAGTCTGGAGGACAGAAGGAAAAGGGGGGACATGATCGAAACATTTAAATATGTTAAAGGGTTAAATAAGGTTCAGGATGGAAGTGTTTTTAATAGGAAAGTGAACACAAGAGCAAGGGGACACAATCTGAAGTTAGTTGGGGAAAAGATCAAAAGCAACGTGAGAAAAAATTATTTCACTGAAAGAGTAGTAGATCCTTGGAACAAACTTCCAGCAGACGTGGTTGGTAAATCCACAGTAACTGAATTTAAACATGCCTGGGATAAACATATATCCATTGTAAGATAAAATACAGGAAATAGTATAAGGGCAGACTAGATGGACCATGAGGTCTTTTTCTGCCGTCAGTCTTCTATGTTTCTATGTTTCTTTACAATTGAATTGAAAACTCCTGATACTAATATGGCAATAACATAGATTTGACCCCAGAGTTTTTCAGCCTTGGGAGCTTTAAGACAGATGGACTTCAACTCCCAGCATTCCCCAGTCATATGATGCCTCATCCCTGTAGTCACATGATCAAAAATTCACATGCTTGTCAACTGGCAATTTTTTAATGGTGGTTGCAGTGTCTTGGGGTCATATGACCCCTTTTGCGACCTTTTGACAAGCAAAGTTAATGGGGAAGCCAGATTCCACTTAACAAGGGTGTTCACTTAAAAACCGTGACAAGAAAAATTCGTAAAATGAGGCAAAATACACTTAGCAACATACATTTTGAGTTCAACTGTGATAAACAGGTTGAGGAACTACCTATGTAAGAATGTACTGTATTACCTAAGTATTAACTTCTGGAGTTTGTGCTACCTATGAACTGCCTTTTAAAGAAATGTGTGCAAAACACCACATATAACAATTTTTCCCACTATTTCTCTTTTCAAAAGTCAATTATTTGATATTTTTCTTCAGCCAAGGGTGGGGAAAATAGTTTGAATAACCTAATGCACACACAAGTCAGTTTTTCCTTCCCTCCAGGTTAAAAGATAATTTTCAGCTAATGAGTGTCCTATCAAAACGATATTGACAAAATTGAACGGGTCCAAAGACGGGCTACAAGAATGGTGGAAGGTCTTAAGCATAAAACGTATCAGGAAAGACTTCATGAACTCAATCTGTATAGTCTGGAGGACAGAAGGAAAAGGGGGGACATGATCGAAACATTTAAATAGGTCAAAGGGTTAAATAAGGTTCAGGAGGGAAGTATTTTTAATAGGAAAGTGAACACAAGAACAAGGGGACACAATCTGAAGTTAGTTGGGGGAAAGATCAAAAGCAACATGAGAAAATATTATTTACTAAAAGAGTAGTAGATCCTTGGAACAAACTTCCAGCAGACGTGGTTGGTAAATCCACAGTAAATGAATTTAAACATGCCTGGGATAAACATATATCTATTGTAAGATAAAATACAGGAAATAGTATAAGGGCAGACCATGAGGTCTTTTTCTGCCGTCAG
The DNA here is from genome assembly GCF_031021105.1 of Erythrolamprus reginae. Classification (NCBI taxonomy): domain Eukaryota; kingdom Metazoa; phylum Chordata; class Lepidosauria; order Squamata; family Dipsadidae; genus Erythrolamprus; species Erythrolamprus reginae. The sequence goes on along the minus strand of NC_091950.1, from coordinate 418,925,646 downwards.
TCTTCTATGTTTCTATCTCGTTAAAAGAAAATGCTTTCTAGATTTGTTAAAAGTCCTAGAATTTTGCCCTAAACTAACACTTTTGCCAACTAGCCTCCAAAAAGATCAATCAACTGAATATTGCGAACTTCATCTTAAAATGAAATGGTACTTATTATAGTGAGAGAGAAGAATCTTATTAAAATTATAATAACCAATAAACATAATAACCAATAAGTCACTCTTTCAAACAGGGCAGAAAATTGCATTTTCCAATTGTTGCATGAATTGTATGAACCAATTAGATTTTTTTAAATTTAAGCCTCATGTTCTGACAGTTGGTCTGCAGATGGTTATTAATTTTGGCTTTCATCGGTAGTCTAAAAGAAAAAAAACCCTGGACTGTGTCTTGAAGAAAGTTTTAAGAATTTGAAGGGCATTTGTCAAATCAATGCACAGTTTGTGCGTTGTTCCTAAAATATATCAGAATTTGCTGTAGTCGGCAGACGTATTTGCTGCCAAGAAGGCATAGAATAACAACAAGAACAGTGGATTGATGGCGTGTTATTAATTTTGGGTCAATTCTGGTGACCAGCTAGCTAAATTTTTTCCATGACAGTTGTTAATTTAGTAACATGGTTGTTAAGCTAATTTCCTAGTCTTTTTAGGCATGGAAACCAGCTGGGTGATTTGGGCCACTCGCTTTCTTTCAGCCCAACCTGCTTCACAAGGTTGTTGTCATGGGAAAATAGAAGTGTAGATGTGTTGGATATGTTTGCTACCTTGAGTTATTGATAAAAATAATAACGGTAGGGTATGAAAGAGGAAAGAAGGAAGAGGGAGGGAGGGAGGGTGAGAGAGAGAAGTGTATAAGTAAGTAAGTAAGTAAGTAAGTAAGTAAGTAAGTAAGTAAGTAAGTAAGTAAGTACCAATAAATAAGTAAGTAAGTACCCCATTTTTTGGAGTATAATATGCACTGGAGTATAAGATACATCTTAGTTTTGGGTAAAGAAAATAGGGGGAAAAATCTACCTACCAGATATTATAGTGCTATATTATATGTATAGGTATTATATGTAAAGTGTGCAATAGGGTTGATATTCCTGGAGGCGTCTCTAATATGGCAAATGATTTAGCTTTACTAGATAAGTGGTCAAAGCAATGGAAACTGCAGTTTAATGTTTCCAAATGTAAAATAATGCACTTGGGGGGAAAAGAATCCTCAATCTGAGTATTGTATTGGCAGTTCTGTGTTAGCAAAAACTTCAGAAGAGAAGGACTTAGGGGTAGTGATTTCTGACAGTCTCAAAATGGGTGAACAGTGCGGTCAGGCGGTAGGGAAAGCAAGTAGAATGCTTGGCTGCATAGCTAGAGGTATAACAAGCAGGAAGAGGGAGGTTGTGATCCCGCTGTATAGAGCGCTGGTGAGACCACATTTGAAATACTGTGTTTGGCTCTGGAGACCTCACCTACAAAAAAATATTGATAAAATTGAATGGGTCGAAAGACGGGCTACAAGAATGGTGGAAGGTCTTAAGCATAAAACATATCAGGAAAGACTTAATGGACTCAATCCGTATAGTCTGGAGGACAGAAGGGAAAGGGGGGACATGATCGAAAGATTTAAATATGTTCAAGGGTTAAATAAGGTTCAGGAGGGAAGTGTTTTTAATAGGAAAGTGAACACAAGAACAAGGGGACACAATCTGAGGTTAGTTGGAGGAAAGATCAGAAGTAACGTGAGAAAATATGATTTGACTGAAAGCGTAGTAGATGCTTGGAACAAACTTCCAGCAGACGTGGTTGGTAAATCCACAGTCACTGAATTGAAACATGCCTGGGATAAACATATATCCATCCTAAGAAAAAATACATGAAATAGTATAAGGGTGGAGTAGATGGACCACGAGGTCTTTTTCTGTCGTCAATCTTCTATATTTCAATGTATTCATTTGGGTAAGGTCCTTACACTGGTCAGCTTCAGCACATTATTTTATCCCCTGGTTAGGGCTGCAAAAAAAAAAATCTTCGGAGGAGATAGCAATGAAAACAGGCCTGCAAAGACTTAGGGCTAGAAAAAAATCTTTGGAGGGAGAAGCAATGAAAAAATCCTGCAAGCTGGGAAGATCATTAACACCTTTTGAAGAAAGCTTCAAAAAAGCTACATTCGGAGTATAAGATGCACCCAAATTTTCAGCCTCTTTTGGGAGGGAAAAGGGTGTGTCTTATACTCCAAAAATTTGAGTAAGTAAGTAAATTGTGAGCCGCCCTGAGTCTTTGGAGAGGGGTGGGATACAAATCTAATAAATTATTATTATTAATTATTATAAATAAAATCAGGTATGGAGGACCAAAAGAGTAAATAGTGCTTTTTAAAGTACTTATTTATTTCATTTTATTTATTTATTTTGTCCAATACACAATACATATTGAAAAGAATAGACATGTAGTATTATATATAAAGAAAAGGATAGAAGGAAAGATATAAAAATAGAGGAGAAGATATATGAAAGGAAGAAAAGATATATGATATATGAGATAAGGAGAGACAATTGGGCAGGGGACGAAAGGCACACTAGTGCAGTTATGTACGCCCCTTACTGACCTCTTAGGAACCTGGAGAGGTCAATCGTGGATAGTCTAAGGGAGAAATGTTGGGGGTTAGAGGTTGACACTACTGAGTCGGTAATGAGTTCCACGCTTTGACAACTCGATTGCTAAAGTCATATTTTTTACAGTCAAGTTTGGAGCGATTAATATTAAGTTTGAATCTGTTGCGTGCTCTTGTGTTGTTGCGGTTGAAGCTGAAGTAGTCATTGACAGGCAGGATGTAGCAGCATATGATCTTGTGGGCAATACTTAAATCGTGTTTTAGGCATCGTATTTCTAAGCTTTCTAGATCCAGGATTGTTAGTCTATTTTCGTAGGGTTTTCTGTTTCGAGTGGAGGAGTGAAGGGCTCTTCTGGTGAAGTATCTTTGGATGTTTTCGAGGGTGTTGATGTCCGAGATGTGATATGGGTTCCAGACAGATGAGCTGCATTCAAGGATGGGTCTGGCAAAAGTTTTGTAAGCTCTGGTAAGTAGCGTGAGATTGCCAGAGCAGAAGCTGCGTAGGATCAGGTTAACAACTCTAGAAGCCTTTTTGGCGATATTGTTGCAATGGGCTTTAGCACTTAGGTCATTTGATATTAGTATTCCAAGGTCTTTTACTGAGTGGGGGTTGGCTGTGAGATTTTGTTTATTCAGTTCATATATGAGGTTTGGATTCCTTTTAGACCAGTGATTTTCAACCTTTTTTGAGCTGCGGCACATTTTTTACATATACAAAATCATGGGGCACATTGAGCAGGGGGAAGTGGGGGGGCTAAAAAAAGTTTGGACAAAATTTTTTCTCTCTCTCTCTCTTCCTCCCTTTTGCTCTATTTCTCTCCCTCTTTCTCTCTCTTCCTTCCTTCCCCTCTCTCTCCATCCCTTTCTTTCTCTCTTCCTTCCTTCCTCTCTTTTTTGCTTTCTACCTCTCTCTTGCTTTCTTTCTCTCTCTCTCTCTTTCTTGCTTTCTCTCTCTCTTTCTTTCTTTATTAGATTTGTATGCCGTCCCTTTCTGTAGACTCGGGGCGGCTTTCTTTCCCTCTCGTTCTCTTTCTTGCTTTCTTTCTCTCTCTTTCTCTCTTGCTTTCTTTCTCTCTCTCTTTCTTTCTTTCTCTCTCTCTCTTTCTCTTTTGATGAGCTTCACGGCACATTTGACCATGTCTCACGGCACACTAGTGTGCCGCGGCACACTGGTTGAAAAACAGTGCTTTAGACCAGTGATTTTCAACCTTTTTTGAGGCGCGGCACATTTTTTACATTTACAAAACCATGGGGCACATTGAGGGGGGGGGGGCGGCTAAAAAAATATTGGACAATAAAATTCTCTCTCTTCCTCCCTTTCGCTCTATTTCTCTCTCCCTCTTTCTCTCCCTCTTTTTTCTCTCTCTCCATCCCTCTTTCTTTCTCTCTTCCTTCTTTCCTCATTTTTGCTCTCTTTCTCTCTCCTTCCCTCCCTCCCTCCCTCTATGTCTTTCTCTCTCCCACCTTCCCTCCCTCTCTTTCTCTCTCTCTCTTGCTTTCTTTCTTTCTCTTGCTTTCTTTCTCTCTTGTTCTCTTTCTCTCTTTCTTTCTCTTGCTTGCTTTCTCTCTCTTTCTTTCTTTCTCTCTTGTTCTTTTTCTCTCTTGCTTGCTTTCTCTTTCTTTCTTTCTCTCTCTCTTGTTTTCTTTCTCTGAGCTTTGCGGCACACCTGACCATGTCTCGCGGCACACTAGTGTGCCACGGCACACTGGTTGAAAAACAGTGCTTTAGACAATAGAGTAAGAAAACATCCATGCTCTGTTTTATGTAACAAGTCCACCCCAAATCTTGGAGGGGCAGCAGTCAGGCCTTCCCCACCCAAGCAATTTTGGGAGCTAGGAGCAGGATGTCTTTTGACCTCTCTGTGTGTTTTGTCCTCCCAACCAGCACAGGAAAAAAAAAATAGCTGCAGCTTACGTCAGGAAATTCTCAGGCATAGTTTTATTTATTTATTTAAAAAAAAACAGTTTTCTAGTCCTTAAGGATGCAAATGGTGCCTTAGAGCTTATGCTAATCAGATATGGAATGATACCGTCCTGTTTGTACATTTATGGTAAGTTTCAAGTTGACTAAAAAAAGAAACCAACAACAACCCAGCTTTCCAAAGCTGACTTAAAACTGGCACCGCATCCGGACTTTGTGCTTCCATTTGGCAGCAAACTTTCACAACTTTTGCAGTAGCCCTGTGGCGGAAAAATAAATAAATCCCACGGGCACCATAAGCGGCTGGTGTGTGTCAAAATTCAGAATATTGGGGGGAAATCCAGATTTGGCGAGAGGAAATATTAGAGAGGAGAATAGAAAAGGAGCCTGAACTTTTTTTTTTTTTTGCTGGGAATAGCCCGTGAGAACTTTGAAGAAAATTAACTGTATATAATTTTACATATAACGCCAGGAACGAGAATAGTTCTCGCACAATATTGGAAAAATGAAAATAACGCCCACTATAACAGCCTGTGCAGAAATAGTTTAACCCAGTGTTTCCCAACCTTGACTGCTTGAAGATATTTGGACTTCAACTACCAGACTTCAACTACCAGACTTCAACTACCAAATGCTGGCTGGGGAATTCTGGGAGTTGAAGTCCAAATATCTTTGAGTGCCCAAGGTTGGGAAACATTGGTTTAACCAAAGAATTGAAAAATACAGATGAGCTAGAATATACTAACTGTTGGGATAGGTTCTATGATTCGATGGACAGAAAAAAGGGAAAAGCAAAGACAGGGAGTCAATAAATGTTAGAAAGTTGGTGAGGATCAGTCTAAAAAAAAGGAAGGGAAAGAAAAAGTATTGCCCACAAGATCATATGCTGCAACGTCCTACCTTTCAAAGACTACTTCAGCTTCAACCACAACAACACAAGAGCCCACAACAGATACAAGCTTAATATTAAGCACTCCAAACTTGACTGTAAAAAATACGACTTTAGTAATCGAGTGGTCGAAGCGTGAAATTCACTACTGGACTCTGTAGTGTCATCCCCTAACCCCCAACACTTTATACTTAGACTATCCATGGTTGACCTCACCACGTTCCTAAGAGGTCAGTAAGGGGCGTACGTAAGTGCACCAGAGTGCCTACCGTCCCCTGTCCTATTGTTTCTCCTATATCTCCTATATCTTCTCTTCTATACCTATATGTTTTTCTGCTATTCTCTCATAGTTATATTTCACTTCATTTTCCCATCTATTCCCCCTTTAATAGATTCTACCTGATTAAATAAAAAAATAAATAAATAAAATAAATAAATAAATAAGCAAACAAATAAACAAACAAGAACAAGGGAGCACAATCTGAGGTTAGTTGGGGGAAAGATCAGAAGCAACGTGAGAAAATAGTAGATGCTTGGAACAAACCTCCAGCAGACCTGGTTGGTAAATCCACAGTAACTGAATTTAAACATGCCTGGGATAAACATATGTCCATCTTCAAGTGGCCAAGGTTGGGAAACATTGGTTTAACCAAAGAACTGAAAAATACAGATGAGCTAGAATATACTAACTGTTGGGATAGGTTCTATGATTCGATGGACCGAAAAAAGGGAAAAGCAAAGACAGGGAGTCAATAAATGTTAGAAAGTTGGTGAGGATCAGGAAGGAAGGGAAAGAAAAAGATGTACCTGAATAAGATCATTGTTTTGATTTGATGCATATTATGTAAATATAAATTATGTAATTAAAAAATAAGCCTTATTAGAGTTGTGCTACAGGCACGTCACATGATGTCCAATATTTGTGTGTTTTGTTTGTGTTTTATGTGTTAGAAACAAAGTTAATTTTTTTATTAAAAAAAATTTAAAAAAAATAGAAATCTCCTCCATAAAGTTTGGGTGGAGAAAAGGAGAGGAGAGGGAATGGCTTTAATGCTCTCAGGAAAAGCATTAGGCAGCTGTTTGTCTGGAATGCTATACGGCAGTGATGACAAACTGGGTTTTAATTTTTATTATTTTTATTTTATTTATTAGATTTGTATGCTGCCCCTCTCCGAAGACTCGGGGCAGCTCACAACAGTAATAGAAACAATATAACAGTGAGACAAATCTAATATTAAAACAAAACATATCTAAAACCCCAACAATTTAAAACCATACAACACATACATACCAAACATAAAATATAAAAGCCTGGGGGAGGATGTATCAGTTCCCCCATGCCTGGCAATAAAGGTAGGTCTTGAGTAACTTGCGAAAGACAAGGAGGGTGGGGGCCATTCTAATCTCTGGGGGGAGTTGATTCCAGAGGGCCGGGGACGCCACAGAGAAGGCTCTTCCCCTGGGGCCCGCCAAACGACATTGTTTAGTCGACGGGACCCGGAGAAGGCCAACTCTGTGGGACCTTATCGGTCACTGGGATTCGTGCGGTAGAAGGCGGTTCCGGATGTATTCTGGTCCAATGCCATGTAGGGCTTTAAAGGTCATAACCAACACTTTGAATTGTGACCGGAAACCGATCGGCAGCCAGTGCAGGCCACGGAATGTTGCAGAAACGTGGGCGAATCTAGGGAGCCCCACGATGGCTCTCGCGGCTGCATTCTGCACGATCTGAAGTTTCCGAACACTTTTCAAGGGTAGCCCCATGTAGAGAACGTTGCAGTAGTCGAACCTCGATTTTTTGTTTGGGTGCCAAAAGGGCGCATGCGTCCACAGCCATAATGCAGTGCCTTCTCCCCGCGCATGAGTGCACACTCACCCACGCATGTGCGCAGACCTCTGAACTTCCGGTAGGCCCGTTGGGGTATTTTTCACCCTCTTCAAACTTCAGGAAAGCCTGTGGATGGTGAAAAACAGGCAGAACGGGACGACCGGAAGTTTGTTTCTGAACTTTTGCTAGGCCCGATGCGTCTGTTTTTCACCATCCACAATAATAGAATGTCGTTTGGCGGGCCCCAGGGGAAGAGCCTTCTCTGTGGCCACCCCGGCCCTCTGGAATCAACTCCCCCCGGAGATTAGAACTGCCCCCACCCTCCTTGTCTTTCGTAAATTACTCAAGACCCATCTATACCGCCAGGCATGGGGGAGTTGAGACACCTTTCCCCCAGGAGAGAGAGAGAGAAAGAGAGAGAGAGAGAGAGAGAAAGAGAGAAGAGAGAGAGAGAGAGAGAGAGAGAGAGAGAGAGAGATAGAGAGATAGAGAGATAGAGAGATAGAGAGATAGAGAGATAGAGAGATAGAGAGATAGAAAGAAAAAAGAAAGTAGGAAGGGAAGGGAAGGGAAGGAAAGGAAAGGAAAGGGAAGGGAGGGAGGGAGGAAGGAAGGAAAGGAGAAAGGAAAAGGAAGGAAGGAAAACTGACGGATCTACAGACCCACAGATCTCTTGGTTGCTCCTCACCAACTTACTTACTTACCTATTTATCTATAAACTATTTGGTCATAAATTGAGAACTAATTGTATAAGAACTTTACGTTAATATAGAAATTCTAAAGAGGCAGCAGAAGGCTGTTATGCATGGAAGTCAAAATTTGATGTCTGGGAACGCGGTTTCCCGATCACGACCACAAAAACTTTTAATAACTTTTGATAGTTGAAAAAGGCGCTAGCAGATATACTACAATGGAGGGAAGGAGATACATGCAGAAATAGCCAGAAGGTATAAAATCAGATTAGTTTCAACATTTCCTCTTCTGCCTATACAGAGGGCCATGTTATCGTGATATTCTGATTCAGAATAGTAAAAGAACATCTGAAAATGTGAAGGTGCAATATTTCAATATTTATTGTAATTTCCCAGAGCTCCAAATATATAAGGAAAGTTTTTGTTTTTTAAAAAAGCACCTGTGGTTTTACCGGTATCTTTTCTGTTTTAATTGTACTGTCATTTTTTTCCCTTTATTCATTCGACTGAAATTGTTCCGGTAATCCTAGTTGCAGATAAGGGTTATTCCAAGGGCAGGCAATTAATTTTCCCAAATGGTTGCAGGAGAAGCTGGGGCTGTTACGGAGGACTGAACCAATAGGACCAAGACACTTACAAATAATTCTACAAATAATTCTCAATTTAGAGCAGTTCATTTAGTGACTACTCCAAGTTACGACGGCACTGAAAAAAGTGACTTAATGGCCATTTTACACAATTACAACCTTTGTATCATCCCCACGATCATGTAACAGAGAAACATAGAAGTCTGACGGCAGAAAAAGGCTTCATGGTCCATCTAATCTGCCCTTAAACTATTTCCTGTATTTTATCTTAGGATGGACATATGTTTATCCCAGGCATGTTTAAATTCAGTTACTGTGGATTTACCAACCATGTCTGCTGGAGGTTTGTTCCAAGCATCGACTACTCTTTTAATAAAATAATAATAATAATAATAATAATAATAATAATAATAATAATTTATTGGATTTGTATGCCGCCCCTCTCCGTAGACTCGGGGCGGCTAACAACAATGATAAAAACAACATGTAACAATCCAATAATAAAACAATTAAAAACCCTTATTATAAAACCAAACATACACACAAACATACCATACATAATATTTTCTCACGTTGCTTCTGATCTTTCCCCCAACTAACCTCAGATTGTGCCCCCTTGTTCTTGGGCATTAATTAATTAATTTGTTTGTTTGTTTGTTATTTGTTTGTTATTTGTTTGTTTTGTCCAATACACAATAATACACAATGAGGGTTATAGAGGATATAATCAGGTAGAATGTATTAAATGGGGAATAGAGGAGAAAATAAAGGAGTGAAATATAACTATGAGAGAATAGCAGAAAAAGATATAGGTATAGAAGAGAGGATATGTGAGATATAGGAGAGACAATAGGACAGGGGACGGTAGGTACTCTGGTGCACTTATGTACGCCCCTTACTGACCTCTTAGGAACTTGGTGAGGTCAACCGTGAATAGTCTAAGGGTAAAGTGTTGGGGGTTAGGGGACGACACTACAGAGTCCAGTAGTGAATTTCACGCTTCGACAACTCGATTACTAAAGTTGTATTTTTTACAGTCAAGTTTGGAGCGGTTAATATTAAGCTTGTATCTGTTGTGGGCTCTTGTGTTGTTGTGGTTGAAGCTGAAGTAGTCTTTGACAGGCAGGACGTTGCAGCATATGATCTTGTGGGCAATACTTAGATCATGTTCACTTTCCTATTAAAAACACTTCCCTCCTGAACCTGGTTTAACCCTCTAACATATTTAAATGTTAGAGGGTTAAACCATATGTAAACTGCAGTCATATTCAAAATAAGAGCAAAGCAGTTGCATTGCATGTAGGACACCGACTTTATTCATTCATTCATTCATTCATTTATTTATTTAAATACAAATTGAAAGTTAAAGAGAATAAAAACATGTAGTAGTAAATATCAGGGAAAGGATAGAAGAAAAGATCATACGAGAATAGAATACGTCCGTGAAGAATAGAGGAAAAGATATATGAATGAAATAAAAGACTTATTTTTATTTGATTTCTAATTTCAATTGATCTTTGCGCGCCGTCCGGAGAGGAATAGCCAAAAGAACAGAGGTCATTTGGGGGTCATAAAATGCCCAGGTCTGAAGTATTTTATTGTTTTAGCTTCCTGTTCTTAAGTGCTTCAATATTGAGAGATTGCAGAAATACTTTTCCAAATTAAGATTGCATCTCTGTGCACACTTAGGGGGGGTGGGAATGAATTAGGTTTACGTTTGGCGAGACCTATTTCTATAGATAAGTTTTTCCACGATTGCAGAATTTTTCATGCTAATTAGGATCTGCAGCGAGTCAAAAAAAAATAAAAATCACATATAACCCTTCCTGTGGTACAAGCTGATAAAGGAGATGAGCCTGTACTCTAATGGCTAAGGTCTCTGTCTTACAAGGCATAGGTCCCAGGTTCAAATCCCAGTAAGGGTGTGGCTACCTGATGAAGGCAAATAAGCCTGGAATAGATCTATAGTTGTCTCCCTTCCTTTTCATTATCAGCAAAATATGTTACACACACAACAGAATATAGTTTGTTGGCTATGAAACAATTAATAAACTGCCTTGGATATGGCCCTGGGTTGGTCCGAGAGGCAAAAGGAAGCATTAAGCTCTTCCCACATTTAGGTATACCAGGGTGATTCGACAAAAACACACATGTGCATGGGCGCACTCTCTCTCTCATTCTTACACACACACACACACACACACACGTAACATATTTTTACTGATAATGAAAAGGAATAGAGGCTAGTATAGATCTATTTCAAGCTATTTTGCGCTCATCAGCTAGCCGTACCCTTATTGGGATTTGAACTTTTTTTTTTTAAATATACTTTATTAGTTTATAAAAAAAGAAAACAGGGAAAAGGGGGATGGGAATACAAATAAGAGATGTGGGAGAGGGAGGGGGTAAACAGTATTTTTATACAACGTCTTATATATAGTATTGTATACACATTCCGAGTATTTGTCTATATGTAAATATTTTGTATTCAATATTCTTATTTGGATAATCTTATAGCTGTAATATTTAATAGTCCAAGAATAACGTGGAAAGGGAAGGTGATTGGAGGTGGGATAGAAAAGGAAAGAGGGAAGAAAGAAAAGAAGAAGAGAGAAGAAAGAGAAAAAGAGAGGAGGAGGAGTACCTGCAAACTAGCAGGCATTTGGATTGTGACGGCTTAGTTTGATTATGTTTGTTATTTTTGTTAGTGAGAAGTAATTTTAGGTTGTGATATTAGTAAGTTACTAGTAATTATCAAGTGGATTGAACTCAGACAGGGATTGTATTGATTTTGGTCCGAATTTCTATTGTGCATATCTTTATTTTGATTCATATTTAGAGATTTTAATTATTTTTTGCTTTATTGTCTTTAGAGTTAGATAGCCATCTGAACCATTTCTCCCAGGCCTTGTAGAACTCTGAATCATTTTTGTTTTGAATTTCCATTGTTATTTTTGATAGTTCGGCACATTCCATAATTTTGCTAATGAAGGTTAAATTTGTCGGAATGGGATTTGAACTTAAAAGATATAAAAGATATATATATATAAAATCTCCATGTTTTTTCACAAAACCCAAATGGCCTTTTTTCCCTTCATCTTGCGAGAGATCCGGTTGCGTTTATGCCTTTTAAAAAATTGTATTTTGAACCAGGAATGGGTTCGGGGTCGTGGTGGAAGTGCGTGTATGTGCTACTCTCATGCGCTGTTGCTCCTGGGCAGCGGTGGGCTATGAGCCAGAACGCTAAATTGCGCTCACCGCCGTGGCTTGTACCCTCTTTCCCCGAAAATAAGACGTACCCCGAAAGTAAGGCATGTCAGAGGTTTTGCAGAATTTGCTAATATAAGGCACCCCCCGAAAATAAGGCGTAGTCAAGTTTACATACGGTACGGTGGAAAAACATACGGTACCATTCAAAGCTGTTCATAGCGGTACCGTAATAATGTGGCGTCCCCTGTTGGCCCCTTCCATCGCTTTGTACCGTCCAGTACAGCAGACAGAGTGCTGCTGTCTCACCGCCATTACAGTCTCCACTACAGTGCATAGACTGTAGTTCCTCTGGTGGCCGGAAGCTGCAATAGCGGGAGTATACTGTTGTACCATATAAGTGCCGTCGTTTGTGTGGGTGGGTGCCATACTGACAGGTACCGTACCGTAATCAGTGTACCGTACGGTACACTTTCTTTGGGGGTGTCAGCTTTTCTGCCTGTGAATTTGTCTTATTTGAGAAATATAAGGCACCCCTGAAAATAAGACGTAGCACAACTTTTGGGCAAAAATTAATATTAGACAGTGTCTTATTTTCGGGGAAACACGGTAAGTAGCAGAAGGAGGTAGGAAAATTGCGCACGGAGCCGCAAGTGCGCCCATGTTTTGGCGAGGTTTTTTTGCTTCCGTGCATGCCGAAACATGGGCGCAGGTGGAGGAGCAAAATCGCGCTGGCCCTGCAAGCACTTACGAGCCGCGGTGGCGACCGCAATTTAGCATTTTGGCTCATAGCCCACCACTGCTCCTGGGTTAAACCGTAGGCCTTGTGCATGCGCAGAGTACCTCCGGAACCGCCTTCTACCCCACGAATCCCAGCGGCCGATAAAATCCCACAGAGTTGGCCTTCTCCGGGTCCCGTCGACCAAACAATGCTGTTTGGCGGGCCCCAGGGGAAGAGCCTTCTCTGTGGCAGCCCTGGCCCTCTGGAATCAACTCCCCCCGGAGATTAGAACGGCCCCCACCCTCCTTGTTTTTCGCAAGTTACTCAAGAACCACCTATATCACCAGGCATGGGGGAACTAAGACATCTCCCCCAGGCTTTCTTATATTTTATGTTTGGTATGTATGTGTTGTATAGTTTTTAATTGTTGGGGTTTTTTTAATGTAATTTTATTATTAGATTTGTTTCATTATTATACTGTTTTTTTATTACTGTTGTGAGCCGCCCCGAGTCTTCGGAGAGGGGCGGCATACAAATCTAATAAATAAAATAATAATAATAATAATAATAATAATAATAATATAGAAACATAGAAGATTGACAGCAGAAAAAGACCCCATCTAGTCTGCCCTTATACTATTTCCTGTATTTTATCTTACAATGGATATATGTTTATCCCAGGCATGTTTAAATTCAGTTACTGTGGATTTACCAACCACGTCTGCTGGAAGTTTGTTCCAAGGATCTACTACTCTTTCAGTGAAATAATATTTTCTCACGTTGCTTTTGATCTTTCCCCCAACTAACTTCAGATTGCGTCCCCTTGTTCTTGTGTTCACTTTGCTATTAAATATATTTACATAAACTTGGTTCCGGTGGATGGATTTCAAGCCAGAGGACAGGTTCGGCGGTGTGTCCAGGCAGCCATCCCTGCAGGTTCGGCAAGGGGGAAAAATTCGATAGAACCAGGCAGAACGGATATGATCGTGTTTAGACTAATCCCACCTACCAATTTACCTGAAGCTGGTCCCTATATTTCCCAGCACTAAGCCTTGTTTTTGAACAGATGCTCAGAATATTATATTGTGAAATAAAATCAGGATCACCCTGATAAATTGTTTTGGCAGGTAGGAAGGATGGAAAACAGCCAAGCAACATGGTTTCATTTTGTTAACAGGAAGAACAATCCAATTTAATTACAGTGTTCTAGTCCATATGACGAAGGGAGAGGGGAGATGAGTCACCCTTCCCATTAAGCATATGTCCAAAAAGTATTGACGCAATCCATAAATTATTTTTTTCACGGATAGTCCTTGATCCTGGGACGATAACTGAACCCCACAATTTTCTGCTGCTCAGCGAGACAATTGTGAGGCGGGTTTTGCTGGGTTTTACAACCTTTCTTGCCACAATTGTTTAAGTCAGTGTTTCCCAACCTTGGCAACCTGAAGATACCTGGACTTCAACTCCCAGAATTCCCCAGCCAGCATTTGCTGGCTGAGGAATTCTGGGAGTTGAAGTCCAAATATCTTCAAGTTGCCAAGGTTGGGAAACACTGGTTTAAGTGAATCGCTGCAGTTGTTACGTTAGTAACACAGTTGTTAAGTGAATCTGGCTTCTCCATTGACTTTGCTTGTCAGAAGGTCGCGAGAGGATTACGTGGGTGGCCGGTGGGATTCAACTTTCTTTTACTACCAGTTCTGTGGGCGTCGCTTGGTGAGCGTAGCAGGGGAAATCAAAATCTCCATTCCCTCTCCACTCCAGGGGAACAATCATAGAAACCTGGAAACATAGAAGATTGACGGCAGAAAAAGACCTCATGGTCCATCTAGTCTGCCCTTATACTATTTCCTGTATTTTATATCTTAGGATGGAACTATGTTTATTCCAGGCAGGTTTAAATTCAGTTCCTGTGGATTTACATAGAAACATAGAAACATAGAAGACTGACGGCAGAAAAAGACCTCCTGGTCCATCTAGTCTGCCCTTATACTATTTTCTGTATTTTATCTTAGGATGGATATATGTTTATCCCAGGCATGTTTCAATTCAGTGACTGTGGTTTTATTTATTTATTTATTTATTTATTTATTTATTCATTCATTCATTCATTCATTCATTCATTCATTCATTCATTCATCCATCCAGCCATTCATTCATTCATTTATTAGATTTGTATTCCGCCCCTCTCCGTAGACTCGGGGCGGCTCACAACATACAATAAAACAATTCATAACAAATCTAATAAATATTTTAAAAAACATTTAAAAACCCCATTATTAAACCAGACATACACACAGACATATATTGTATAGGCCCGAGGGGGGGGGGATGCCTCAATTCCCCCATGCCTGGTGGCAGAGGTGAGTTTTAAGGAGTTTACAGAAGGCAAGGAGGGTGGAGGCAGTTCTAATCTCCGGGGGGAGCTGGTTCCAGAGAGTTGGGGCCGCCACAGAGAGGGCTCTTCCCCTGGGACTCGCCAGACGACATTGTTTAGTCAATAGGACCCAGAGAAGGCCAACTCTGTGGGACCTAACTGGTCGCTGGGATTCATGTGGCAGAAGGCGGTCCCGGAGATATTTACCAACCACGTCTGCTGGAAGTTTGTTTCAAGCATCTACTACTCTTTCAGTCAAATAATATTTTCTCACGTTACTTCTAATCTTTCCCCCAACTAACCTCAAAATGTGCCCCCTTGTTCTTGTGTTCACTTTCTTATTAAAAACACTTCCCTCCTGAAATTTATTTAACCCTTTCGCATCTTTAAATGTTTTGATCATGCCCCCCTTTCCCTTCTGTCCTCCAGACTATACAGGTTGAGTTCATCATTAAGTCTTTCCAGATAAGTTTTATGCTTAAGACCTTCCACCGTTTTTGTAGCCCGTCTTTGGACCCGTTCAATTTTATCCATATCTTTTTGTAGGTGAGGTCTCCAGAACTGAGCACAGTATTCCAAATGGGGTCTCACCAGCACTCTATGCAGCTATACAGTGTTCAATACTATTCTAAATTTCCGCTACTAGTTCTCCAGAACTGGTCAGAATCTGCTGAACTCCACCTCTGCGTAGTGACCCTGAGACATGGAAATTGTCATAATTGCCTTTGGAGTATTGGCCACTCTAGCCAGCTTGGTGTCGTCTGCGGAGAGGGGCGGCATAAAAATCCAATAAATAATAATAATAATAATAATAATAATAATAATAATAATAATAATAAATTCCCCCTCTATCCCTTCATCTAAGTCATTGATGAACATGTTAAAGAGTATTGGGTGAAGGCCTGATCTTTGTGGTACCCCGCTGCTTACCTTTTTCCATGTGGACATAGACCCATTTTTTGATCATGGAAATGCTACAAAATTTTTTTGATCAAGGAAATGGAGCACCTCCTTTATGAAACCAGGTTGCAACGCCTTGGTCTCTTCAGCCTTGAAAGGCGGCATTTAAGGGGTGACTTGATCAAAGTGTATAAAATCATGCATGGGATAGAAAAGGTGGATAGAGAAAAATCCTTTTCTCTATCACACAATACTAGGACGAGGGGGCCCTCCCTAAAGCTCATAGGTAAGAAAGTGAGGACAAATCAAGGGAAATATTTCTTCACCCAGAGGGTCCTTGGTTTATGGAATTCCCTTCCAGAAGAGGTCGTGACAGCTGTCAGCCTTGATAGCTTCAAGGCAGGATTAGACAGATTCATGGATGCCAAGTGTATCAGTAGTTATGGAAACGGATGTCCATATGCCGCCTCTATGTTGGTTGAGGCAGGCAGGATTCCCTGGAGTACCACTTGTTATCACAGAATATCTCCGGGACCGCCTTCTGCCGCACGAATCCCAGTGACCACTTAGGTCCCACAGAGTTGGCCTTCTCCGGGTCCCATCGACTAAACAATGTCATCTGGTGGGACCCAGGGGAAGAGCCTTCTCTGTGGTGGCTCCGACCCTCTGGAACCAGCTCCCCCCAGAGATTAGGATTGCCCCACCCTCCTTGCCTTTCGTAAACTCCTTAAAACCCACCTCTGCCGTCAGGCACGGGGGAATTGAAACATCTCCCCCTTGCCCATGTAGTTTTGGTGTATGATTGATTGTGTGCTTGTTTTTCATATATTGGGGTTTCTTTTTTGGACTTTTTAACCTAAAACTGTAATTTAGATTGCTAAATATTAGCTTTGTTACTATGTACTGTTTTTACCATTGTTGTGAGCCGCCCCGAGTCTGCGGAGAGGGGCGGCATATAAATCCAATAAATCTAATCTAATCTAATCTAACTTGTTGGGGGTCAAGGGAAAGGGAAGGTCTTGCCTTCTCTTTCTGCTCAAGATCCCCATGGACAATTGGTGGGCCACTGTGGGACACAGAATGCTGGACTCGATGGGTTTTGGCCTGATTCAGTAGGGCTCTTCTTAGGTTCTTATGTTCTCATAACAGCTGTAAGTGTGAAAAATGGTCATAAGTCCCATTTTTTCAGTGCCGTTGTAACTTTGAGTGGTCGCTAAACAAAATGTTGTAAGTCGAGGACTACCTGTATCATGTTTTTGTTTTTTTTAAAAATGTTGACGTTTCTGCTTTTAGCTTTCTTAGCTGGACGCTGCTTCCTTTGCATTTAAAATTTATAATCCTGATTTCTTTCTTTCCTTTTTTAATTTTTTAATGTAGTTGTTTTCCCTTATGGGTCCCAGCCAAGCCGCTAAGGACTGGGCAGGATATACAGTTACTAAGCAAATAAATCGAGGAAGGGTTTGATGTGGGTGGGAAACTGCCGACAGTATTTATGGGAATGGAGTGGGGAAGGCTTTACTGGATTCCCAGGAAACCCAGCTGTAATTGCTCACAACTGTTGTGCAAACGAAGAAAGCAATTGTTAGACCGACAGCTTTGCCCTTCGTTTGGGTTTTCTAGCACCAAATTAAATACACCGAGAGTAGAGGTGCAGGTAATCCTTGTCTTATAGGGCCACAAGTGAGCCCAAATTTTCTGTTGTTAAGTGAGATGGATATGTGACTTGGGCTTCCCCAATGACTTTGCTGGTCAGAAGGTCGCAAAATGGTCTCTTCATGGCATCGGACCAGAATGTCTCTGAGACCGCCTTCTGCTGCACGAATCCCAGTGACCGATTAGGTCCCACAGAGTGGGCCTTCTCCAGGTCCCGTCAACTAAACAATGTGGGTTGGCAGGCCCCACGGGAAGAGCCTTCTCTGTGGTGGCCCCGACTCTCTGGAACCAGCTCCCCCAGAGATTAGAACTGCCCCTACCCTCCTCGCCTTTCGTAAACTCCTCAAAACCCACCTTTGTCGTCAGGCATGGGGGAATTGAGATATCTCCCCCGGGCATATACAATTTATGTATGGTATGTTTGTATGTATGTCTGCTTAATGATGGGGTTTTAAAAATATTTTAAATTGTAAATTATTAGATTTGTTATGAACTGTTTTATTGTGTTGTGAGCTGCCCCGAGTCTACGGAGAGGGTCGGCATACAAATCTAATAAATAAGTAAGTAAGTAAGTAAGTAAGTAAGTAAGTAAGTAAGTAAGTAAGTAAGTAAATAATTAATTAATGTGACTCCAGGACACTGCGACCGTCAGCTGCCGCCAAGTGTCTGAATTTTGAATGTGGGACCATTGGGGGCGGCTGCAGTGGTCGTAAGTGTGAAACGCAGTTCTAAGTTCCCTTTTTCCCCAAGTGGCAGCGTAATTTGAAATGGTCATTAGACAATTTTTTGTAAATTGAGGACTAGTCCACGACTGGGACCATCTGAGGTTCTGATGGAACTTACCAGAGATACCTATGACTTAGTTTTGAAGTTCACACACACGCAATCCAGATCAGGGGTCTCCAACCTTGGCAACTTTAAGCCTGTAGGACTTCAACTCTGAGAATTCCCCAGCCAGCTTTGCTTAAAACTTCAGGACTTCAACTCCCAGAATTCCCCAGCCAGCTTTGCTTTAAACTTCAGGACTTCAACTCCCAGAATTCCCCAGCCAGCTTTGCTTTAAGCCTGTAGAACTTCAACTCCCAGAATTCCCCAGCCAGCTTTGCTTTAAACTTCAGGACTTCAACTCCCAGAATTCCCCAGCCAGCTTTGCTTTAAGCCTGTAGGACTTCAACTCCCAGAATTCCCCAGCCAGCTTTGCTTTAAACTTCAGGACTTCAACTCCCAGAATTCCCCAGCCAGCTTTGCTTTAAGCCTGTAGGACTTCAACTCCCAGAATTCCCCAGCCAGCTTTGCTTTAAACCTGCAGGACTTCAACTCCCAGAATTCCCCAGCCAGCTTTGCTTTAAACCTGTAGGACTTCAACTCCCAGAATTCCCCAGCCAGCTTAGCTTTAAGCCTGCAGGACTTCAACTCCCAGAATTCCCCAGCCAGCTTTGCTTTAAGCCTGCAGGACTTCAACTCCCAGAATTCCCCAGCCAGCTTTGCTTTAAACTTCAGGACTTCAACTCCCAGAATTCCCCAGCCAGCTTTGCTTTAAGCCTCCAGGACTTCAACTCCCAGAATTCCCCAGCCAGCTTTGCTTTAAACCTGCAGGACTTCAACTCCCAGAATTCCCCAGCCAGCTTTGCTTTAAACCTGCAGGACTTCAACTCCCAGAATTCCCCAGCCAGCTTAGCTTTAAGCCTGCAGGACTTCAACTCCCAGAATTCCCCAGCCAGCTTTGCTTTAAGCCTGCAGGACTTCAACTCCCAGAATTCCCCAGCCAGCTTTACTTTAAACTTCAGGACTTCAACTCCCAGAATTCCCCAGCCAGCTTTGCTTTAAGCCTCCAGGACTTCAACTCCCAGAATTCCCCAGCCAGCTTTGCTTTAAACCTGCAGGACTTCAACTCCCAGAATTCCCCAGCCAGCTTTGCTTTAAACCTGCAGGACTTCAACTCCCAGAATTCCCCACCAGCTTTGCTTTAATCCTGCAGGACTTCAACTCCCAGAATTCCACAGCCAGCTTTGCTTTAAGCCTGCAGGACTTCAACTCCCAGAATTCCCCAGCCAGCTTTGCTTTAAACCTGCAGGACTTCAACTCCCAGAATTCCACAGCCAGCTTTGCTTTAAGCCTCCAGGACTTCAACTCCCAGAATTCCCCAGCCAGCTTTGCTTTAAACCTGCAGGACTTCAACTCCCAGAATTCCACAGCCAGCTTTGCTTTAAGCCTCCAGGACTTCAACTCCCAGAATTCCCCAGCCAGCTTTGCTTTAAGCCTGCAGGACTTCAACTCCCAGAATTCCACAGCCAGCTTTGCTTTAAGCCTCCAGGACTTCAACTCCCAGAATTCCCCAGCCAGCTTTGCTTTAAGCCTCCAGGACTTCAACTCCCAGAATTCCCCAGCCAGCTTTGCTTTAAACCTGCAGGACTTCAACTCCCAGAATTCCACAGCCAGCTTTGCTTTAAGCCTCCAGGACTTCAACTCCCAGAATTCCCCAGCCAGCTTTGCTTTAAGCCTGCAGGACTTCAACTCCCAGAATTCCCCAGCCAGCTTTGCTTTAAACCTGCAGGACTTCAACTCCCAGAATTCCACAGCCAGCTTTGCTTTAAGCCTCCAGGACTTCAACTCCCAGAATTCCACAGCCAGCTTTGCTTTAATCCTGCAGGACTTCAACTCCCAGAATTCCACAGCCAGCTTTGCTTTAATCCTGCAGGACTTCAACTCCCAGAATTCCTCAGCCAGCTTTGCTTTAAGCCTGCAGGACTTCAACTCCCAGAATTCCCCAGCCAGCTTTGCTTTAAACCTGCAGGACTTCAACTCCCAGAATTCCACAGCCAGCTTTGCTTTAAGCCTGCAGGACTTCAACTCCCAGAATTCCACAGCCAGCTTTGCTTTAAACCTGCAGGACTTCAACTCCCAGAATTCCACAGCCAGCTAAGTTTGAGAACCACTGAGTTGAAGTCCACCAGGCTTAAGGTTGTCAAGGTTGGAGACCTCTGCTCCAGATCACATGATCCCATCTGGTTGCTTGGCAAGCAGACATCATTTACCGCTCTTTGCCGCTTTCTATGCCGCTGATCACGTGATCGTGGGAAGGCTACAATGGTCGTTAAGTGCGAAAACTGGTCCTAAGTCACTTTTTCCAGTATTGTTGTAACTTGTTGAACCGTCACTAAATGAACTGTTGTGAATCTGACGAGACTGACCCTTTCTCCCCCATCTCTTCTTTTCTCCCTCCAGGGAATCCCACTGCCTACTTTCGGGGGACTTTTTCCGTACCCGTATACTTATATGGCGGCTGCAGCCGCTGCGGCTTCCGCCATGCCGGTGACGAGCGCCACCACCGCCAGCTCCCTCTCCCGGAACCCGTTCCTGAGCAGCGCTCGGCCTCGCCCGCGGTTCAACCCCTACCAGATCCCGGTGGCTATCCCTCCCAGCACCAGCCTCCTAACCACTGGGCTGCCTGCCGGTTTGAACGCCGGCGCAGAAGCCTCCAAGCCCGGGAACAGCCGGGAATCGAGTCCCCTTTCGGATCTGCCCGTCCCGAAAGCCAGCAGCGCCCAGCGGGCCTCTCTGTCCCCCAAGCCATCTTTGAAAGAATCCATGAACGAATTACAAAACATCCAGAGACTGGTCAGCGGATTGGAAACCCAAAGGGAAGTTTCCCCCGGTAGGAATTCCCCCAAGTCGACGGTTCATGGAAGCAGCCAACCCCCGAGAGCTTAGGAGCGGCTGGGAAAGTAGATCGTGTACAGCACACAGCGTATAAATATTTATTTTTTAAGGCAAAAAAAAGAGAGGGGAGATTGAGAGGGGATGGAGTCTAGAGGCGTCAGTAGCTTGGCATCCTACTGGAGGTGCAAGCAGAGCCCAGGGCCGCACAGAGCAGGCAGGGAAAGTATATTGCTAACCAGGTTTTCAAACTCGCGCTGCGATCTCAACAGCCCGCTTGTATCTTTTCTTATTTTCCGGCCCGGGACCGAGCAGAAGAGCTCTGTTTTTAGCCAAACCGCATCTCTTAAAAGATGAAGATGGCGTCTCTTAGGTCACCTCTGGCTCATTTTTGGGAAAAAAAAAATCCTTGGCACTTTCCTTCCTCCGCGAATTGAATTTTGAAACGCGGACGATGCCATAGGACTCGGTCCTCCGATGCTAGGAAAACGGAGAACAGGGGGAGCTTTCCGCCAAGCTCTAAACATTTAGGAAATCGGGTTCCCTATTAGCTGGAGGAGGCGAGTGACGTGTTGACAAGTCTTTCTTCTGCTCACCGAAGTCAAAGGCCACCGAAAAAAGAAAGGAAAAAAAAAGAGAGTAAAGTAAACGTGAACATTTCTCTTTCCGCTTCCCAAACTTTCACAATGGGCCCAATTCCACGTTGTGACTTTGGATCTTTCTCTTCTCTCTCTGCATATCGGAAAATTTACAGTGAAAAAGGAAAAAAGAAAGAAAGAAAGAAAAGAAACATAATATTTATGGAATAAAATGGTAATTTCTGTAAATAAGCTATAATGAATATCCCCCCCCAAAAAATATGCAAAAATTGGTATTAATTTATTTAGAGTTGTACATTGGAGTGTACATAATTAGAGTTTAACTCATGTTCGATTGTTTTCTTCCCCCCCCCCATTTTACGTGAACGTACATATATTGTAAATGAAGATCTGGTTTCACAGGTGCCTCAGGAGGGGGCCAAAACCAAGTAGGCATGGCCAGGGTGGAACCGTCTAAGCCCTGCCCACTTTCCCACATGACATTGAGGAGGCGGGGCTTTGAAACGCAAAGGGCGGAGCGACCATCTTGAATTTTTTTTTCGAATTTTTTGGACCGGCCACAGACTTCCCTGCTTGTTTAAATCTTTGTGAACGGAGGGGAGAAAAATTGCTCCATATCTTAAAAAAAAAAAATGTTTACCCCCGTCAGTTGGAAGACAATCATTATTTTTAAATCTGGCTAAAAAGGCCAGGAGATGATCGAATCCTTCAAAAGGAACTTGACAGGGAATAATATACGACATTCTCCTTATATATATATATATATAGTTCAAAGAACGATGAATAATGAGTGAATGATTTAAAATAAAATAAAAACTTTTACAGTGTGGGATATTCAAAGGAGAAAAACAACAAAAACAGTACAGGAAGCAACCTCAGATTTTTATTTTTCACTCCTGGGGGTGGGGGAAAAAGAAAGAATACCAGAAACTTTTAAAACTTATATGATTTAAAATATCACGTTGAGGGTGTGCTGTATATTGGGTTTTTTTTTTAAATGGCATAATTAGAAATGTGCTGGTTATTCAGGTATCTTCTCAGTTCAACTTTTGGGGATGAGTCTTCTCACAACTTTCAATAAAAAAAAAAATATTCAAAGAATTCTCTTTCTCTTTGGGGTTTTTTCCTGTCTATTTTTGACCCGGGACCTGGAAATGGACGGTGGGGTGGTTGGGTGTCAGTTCGAATCCTTGTGAGCCAGAGGGCGGGGGAACCTTTGAAATAGCAAATCTTTGGGGACGTGGGGGTTTGGTTAGGCAGCCCCACACTTTTCTCCTTGCCGCGACGGACCACGTCCTCTCTGCGATTCCCAAAGCCAACATCTCTTCCTCTTTGAGCTGAAACTCAACCAATTGGTGAGTTGTAGTGGTGGTGCAGGTAGGTAATTTCAAAGCTTGGATACCACTGATTGTCTGTCTCTGTCTCCATCGTCTATCTGTCTGTCTCCCATGCATCCATCCATCCACCCACCCACCCATCCATCCAGTGAAGGGGTACCAAACTTTTTACTACCACACTGTGGGTGTGGCTTATGCAGAACGCCCTGCATTTTCTTTCAACATCTTTCAGTGCAAATTGGGTGCTCTGGGGTGGAGCTCCATTTTTGCTATCCTATTGTGTTCCTCCCCTGTCCGGGCAGTAGCCCACCCCTCCCTCCGTCCGTCCGTCCGTCCATCCATCCATCCATCCATCCACCCAATGGCTGTAAGTTGAGGAGTAGCTATATCTGGCTCAGTAAGGGGCTGCAAAATTGTTTACTACCACACTGTGGGTGTGGCTTATTTTGTGGATGTGGCTTTCTGGCCCTGTGACCGGGTGGGAGAGACTTGATGATCATGTGACCAGGGGGTGGCTTAAAGGTCAATTGACTGGCTTAAAGGTCGCCAACTTGACGTCACTCATCTCAAGGGTTTGGGTTAGGGTGCCTGGCCTCTCCTCGCCTCAAAGAGATACAATTTCCCTATCAATTTACCATTACTGAACATCCAAAATATACTCTTTAATTCTATGTGTATATGCCATATGTGCATATACATATTACACACAGGCACAGAAATATATACATTATCTATTATATAAACTTATTCTGTCGGGCTCTCTGGTACACTCCTCCCAAAAATTCACAGGTACAAATTTCAGACACACACACGTTTGAAAATTCAAAACAATGTTCTTTATAATGAAAATTCACTTAAACCAAGCCCTCTTTTGGTGTAGCAAAGAGCACTCGTCTCCAAACAAACTGGTAATTTGTACAAGTTCCTTATCAGTTCTGAGATACTTAGCTTGCAGCTGTGAGGCAATTCACAGTCCTTCTTCTTTCACAAAGTGAAACACACTTTGCTCTGGTTTAGTTTCAAAGCGGGGGAAAATCAGCACACAAAAGGTCGAAGTCAGTAAAGCAGTCACAAAACACAAGGATCAGATAATCCTCCACAATGGCCAAACCCACAGGCTGCTATTTATAGCAGCCTCACTAATGACCCCAGCCCCATCCAACCACAGGTGGCCTCATTTTCTTTGATAATAATCTCTCAGTTGTTGTTGCCTATGCATCGCTCTCCGCATGCGTGGCTGTATCATTAACTCTTGTTCTGAATCCAAGGAGGAGCTAGATAATTGATCTCCTTCTGAGCTGTCTGCCACACTCTCCTCTTCCCTGTCACTCATGTCTTCTTGGTCAGAGGAGCCTTCATCAGGAGATTCCACCGGGGGGGCAAAACAGGCCTGCAGCATGTGGATGTCTCCCCCACATCCACAGTCCTTGGGGCAGGAGCTGGGCCAGAGCTAACCGCAACATAAACTGTACGTGTACAGCTCTTCTAAAATTATACACATTCACCCTCATTTACTGCGATAGGAAAAACATACCCAGAACCTAGAAGGAAAAAAAAGAAGAAAAAAAAATCAATTTTTTTTCTACTGGTTCTGCGCACCTGACCAAACTTTTTCTACTGGTTCTGTATACATGACCATACCCATTGGAGACCATCACTGATCTGACTGTATTTTAAAACAAACAAACAAACAAACAAACCAGATGCAAAAGCCATCGCTCCACATCCGGTCTTTTCATGATGCAAAAAAAAAAATTTTCCTTTGAGAATTTCTCTTCCTCAAAATTAGCTTTGGGGGCTTTTTTTTTTTTTGAATAATAACTCCTTTCTAGACACATAACCCAAGACTGCAGATAATAAAGTCTTAAAATCCAATTCACAGCAGCAACCGAGGGAGGGAGGGAGTGGATGGTGGAGACATGCACATCCAGCGTTTATCCGCGCAATCAATAAAACAATGTTAAGTGACAGCCTGGAAAACAGTCTAAAATGAATTTCCTGTATGTGCTGCCAACTACTTTAATAGACTGACCCCAGGGGTATCTGCTGGGGGTGGGGTTAAAAAGTCAAGAGGCTGCAGGGATGGTTTATCCACCCTGCCTCTTTTTTCATATGCAGTGGTACCTCTACTTAAGAACACCTCTACTTAAGAACTTTTCTACATAAGAACTGGGTGTTCAAGATTTTTTTGCCTCTACTTGAGAACCATTTTCTACTTAAGAACCCGAGCCCGGAAAAATTTCCCAGGAAATTTGAGCCGCCCCGAGTCTGCAGAAAGGGGCGGAGAGGGGCGGCATACAAATCTAATTAATAAATAAAATAAAATAATAAAATAAAAAATAAAAAATAAAAATAAAGTAGAATAGAATAGAATAGAATAGAATAAAATAAAATAAAATAAAATAAATAATAAAATAAAATAAAATAAAATAAAATAAAATAAAATAAAATAAAATAAAATAAAATAAAATAAAATAAATAAATAAAATAAATAAAATAAATAAAATAAATAAAATAAATAAAATAAATAAAATAAATAAAATAAATAAAATAAATGAAATGAAATGAAATGAAATGAAATGAAATGAAATGAAATAAAATAATAAAATAAAATAAAATAATAATAAAATAATAATAAAATAAAATAAAATAAAATAAAATAAAATAATAATAAAATAATAATAAAATAATAATAAAATAATAATAAAATAATAATAAAATAAAATAATAAAATAAAATTTGAGAGTGGCACAAAGACCCAGCCAGTTTCCTGCCATTCCCCCTGGGCTGCCAGAGGAGTCTTTTGGAGGCGCTCAAGGAGGCTTTGGCAGTCCAGAGCAAACAAAGCATTTTCCTTTCTCTAGGCCCTTGGACAGGGAAGAAACCTCTGCCAGCACCCAGAGAAAAGAAATGCTCCCTTCGCTCTGGGCAGCCAAGGAGTCACCACAGCAAAGGAAAGGCTACAAAGCGAGCGAGTGAGAGGAGAGGGGAGCCCTTCAGCATGGGAAGGAAGAGGAAGCAGGTAGCAGCAGCAGCAGCCAGTGTATGGGAGGCAGTATATGGGAGGCAGTTTTGCGCCGGGTGTATGGGAAGCGTGTGCTCCTCCTCGCTGCCTCAGAGTCCCTCTTTTTTTTTTAAGCCTTAAAATTTGGGAATTGTTTGATTCCGCTCACCTCATTTTCTTTCTTCCGCAGTGACTGTCCTCCTCTTCTTCCTCCTCCTCCTCCCACCCAAATTCCAAGCTTTGATTTATTTCCTAATGGGTTTGAATGCATTATTTGCTTTTACATTGATCCCTATGGGAAAAATTGCTTCTACGTAAGAACGTTTCTACTTAAGAATCTGGTCACGGAACGAATTAAGTTCTTAAGTAGAGGTACCACTGCATACTGCATTTTTCGGAGTATAAGACGCACCTAGACTTTAGAGATGGAAAACAAGGAAAAAGGTATTCTGAACCAAAGAGTGTAGAAGTACTAATATATTATTTAATAAAGTACCAGTAGAGCAGAATACTTTTTACAACCATGTACACTTTTACAAACTTCAAAGTTGACACTTTTAAGACTTGTGGACTTTGACTCCCAGAATTCCTCCTCCAGTCATGCTAGCTCAGGAATGGGAGCCCCTCTCCAAGAACCCGGGGCGGCTCACAACAATCATAAACAATGTACAAATCCAATATTTAAAAGACAATTTAAAAAAAACCCCTATAATGAAATAATAACACAACCCAATCAAACCATACATCAACCAAGTAGTTAGGGGAGATGTCAATTTCCACATGCCTGGCGACACAAGTGAGTTCTCAACAACTTATGAAAGGCAACGAGGGTGGGGGCAGTTCTGATCTCCAGGGGGAGCTTGTTCCAGAGGGCCGGGGAGGCTACAGAGAAGGCTCTTCCCCTGGGACCCGCCAGTCGACATTGTTTCACCGACGGGACCCGGAGAAGGCCAACTCTGTGGGACCTAATCGGCCGCTGGGATTCATGTAGCAGAAGACAGTCCCGGAGGGAATGCCCTGGGGAATCCCGTTTTGTGAAGTAAACTGGAAAGCCCGATTCACTTAACAACTCTGTTACTCACTTAACAGCTGCAGTGATTACCTTAACACCCATGGCACTAAATGGGACAAAGCCGCCCCGAGTCTGCGGAGAGGGGCGGCATACAAATTTAATAAATAAAAATAAATAAATAAAACACACTTGACAACCCTCTCTTTTAGCAACAGAAATTTTGAGTTCAATTGAGATTGCCATTCGAGGAGCATTAAAACTTTCCTATTTAGCTGTCCGAGTTTTAATTGTCTCTTATTATCGCTTTAAAAACTATTATATTATAAGCTGCTCAGAGTTCTGAAATGGGCAACATGAAAATGGAATACCGCGTTTCCCCAAAAATAAGATCCTATCTTATACACTGCTCAAAAAAATAAAGGGAGCACTTAAAAAACACAATATAACTCCAAGTAAATCAAACTTCTGTGAAATCAAACTGTCCACTTAGGAAGCAACACTGATGGACAATCAATTTCACAGGCTGTTGTGCACATACAACTTTGTACAGAACAAAGTATTCAGTGAGAATATTTCATTCATTCAGATCTAGGATGTGTTCTCTGAGTGGTCCCTTTATTTTTTTGAGCAGTATATATTTTTTTGAACCCCGAAATAAGTGCTTGGCCTTATTTTGGGGAAGGTCTTATTATTTTGGGGTACAAGGAATAAGACAGGGTTCCTATTGCCGTCATATCCGATTTCCAGCTCTGTCTCCCTAACTGTTGTGGTTGGCTCTAGCCTAGCTCCTTCCCCAGGGAATGGGGAGGTGGATGCAGGGGAAACTTCAACATGTCACAGGCCTGTGTTATTGCCGACAGAATCAGGTCAGAGTTTAGTTTCCTTGGACGAAGAAGAAGGTGGGAGTGACTCGGCAGAGGAGGGCTTGGCACACAGCCAAGGCAGTCAATCTCCCTTATCTTCTATTGCTTCAGATGATGACATTTTGGACCCACGCAAGCACAGAATTATGCGTAGAAGAGACCAAGTAAGAACATATTACAGGAAATAAGGGAGGCCACCTGTGTTTGGGTGGGGCTCCAGTAATTAGGGCTGCTGCTATAAATAGCAGCATGTGGGTTTGGCCATTGTGGAAGAATATTTGTTCGCAGTTTCGTCAGGAATCTTGTGTTGCTGGACTTTGTTGCTTTTTCACGCCTTTGAAACCAAAGCAGAGCAGTGTGTGTGTGTGTGTCTCACTTCATTGGAAGAAGAAGGGGTGTGAAGTTTCTTCACAGCTGCTGGCTAAGTACTTAATGACTGCTTAAGGGAAATTGTACAGACTACCTGGTTGTTTTGGGAAGAGTGCTCTTTGCAATACAAAAAGAGTGCTTAGTTTATTTTGACTTTTGTGATAAAGAACATTGTTTTGAATTTTCGAATGGGTGTGTGTCTGAAATTTGTACCCTTGAATTTTCAGGAGGCTCCTATCAGAGAGCCCGGGAGAACACTAACCCTAGCCAGAGAAAATGTCAGGGACTGCCTCGGTGGTGCAGTGGTTAGAGTGCAGTACTGCAAGCTACTTCTGCTGATCATCGGCTGCCAGCAGTTTGGCTGATCGAATCTCAGTAGGCTCAAGGTTGACTCAGAATGGGTTGCTACTCCCGCAGGGGAAAAGCGGACACAATGGGGGTAGTAAGTTTATGCACTATTTATTGAATATTTAATAGTTTTTTATTGTCCTTCCTCCTCTAGTACCTTAGTATGATCCTTAATTACTTTTAAAATAGGAAATAATTAAATAGTATATTCTGCCCAAAAAAGCTTTAATCATTTAAATCATTATCTAGAGCTGAACTTTTATAGCAATGAAAGAAAATCGAGCTCCTTGCCTAAACTGTTATCATACTGAACCTTGTGTGTTTAATACAAAACCTCAAAACATTACTGTGCTCCTCAACCAATAATGCTGTTTATCATTTGTCCTTTTTGTGGCTGTTCAAATAATGGGACTTCATCAACTGAAAAAAAGAGTCCAAGCACCTCTTTGAAACCTTATCTTGGTCGGTAAGCCACTCCCACCCAGCCACATGACTTTTAAGCCACCCTGGTCACATGATTGTCAAGCCACTCCTACCCAGTCACATGACGATCAAGCCTCACCCACAAAATAAGCCACGCCCACAGTGTGGCAGTAAAAATTTTGGCAGCCCATCACTATTCCAAGGTCGGTCATATGAGCACCCAGATTGTTGGGGGCAATAGGCTTACTCTCTGTAAAGCGCTTAGAGAGGGCATATAAATCCAAGAAAGAAAGAAAGAAAGAAAGAAAGAAAGAAAGAAAGAAAGAAAGAAAGAAAGAAAGAAAGAAAGAGGGAGGGAGGGAGGGAGGAAGGAAAGAAGGAAGGAAGCAAGGAAGAAAGAAAGAAAGAAAGCACCGTGAAGCAGTATATGTCTAAATGCTATTGCTATGCATTTACTAATATCGAATGACCTAAGTGCTAAAGCCCACTGCAACAATATCGCCAAAAAAGCTTCTAGAGTTGTTAACCTGATCCTACGCAGCTTCTGCTCAGGCAATCTCACACTACTCACAAGAGCCTACAAAACTTTTGCCAGACCCATCCTAGACTACTGCTCATCTGTCTGGAACCCATACCACATCTCAGACATCAACACCATTGAAAACATCCAAAGATACTTCACCAGAAGAGCCCTTCACTCCTCCACTTAAAACAGAATATCCTACGAAAATAGACTAACAATCCTGGGCCTAGAAAGCCTAGAACTACGTCGCCTAAAACACGATTTAAATATTGCCCACAAGATCACATGCTGCAACGTCCTACCAGTCAATGACTACTTCGGCTTCAACCGCAATAACACAAGAGCACGCAACAGATTCAAACTTAATACGAACCGCTCCAAACTTGACTGTAAAAAATATGATTTCAGCAATCGAGTTATCGAAGCGTGGAACTCATTACCGGACTCAATTGTGTCAACCCCTAACCCCCAACACTTCTCCCTTAGACTCGCCATGATTGACCTCTCCAGGTTCCTAAGAGGCCAGTAAGGGACGTACATAAGTGCACTGGTGTGCCTTTCGTCCCCTGTCCAATTGTCTTTCCTCTCTTTCACCTATCATATATATTCTCTTCCTTTCATATATCCTCTCCTCTAAGTTCACTTTTACCCTTATACATATTACCACATGTCTATTTTCTTCCTATGTATTTGTGCATTGGACAAATGAATAAAAAAATTTAAAAAATTTAAAAAATAAAAATTTTCAGGGGATGGCTTATTTTTTGGGGGGGGGGGAAACATTGTAAACAAACAAATAAATCAATTCTGCCCTTTTATGTTAAAACCCAAAAGAGCATTTAGTTAATATGAGTTAACCTGCTGTCCCAACCCAGCTAACAATTGATATACTGTAGTCTCATTTTACAGGTTTCCCCCCCCCTCCATCATAGTTTCTTAAACAGTGTTTATATAAAACCTATAAAGTTCCAGGGTTCTTAACACATGTTAAAATTCCAAATTTGGACTTCTTTCCTCCCCCCCTCCTTCCTTTTTTCCTGGTTCCTCTCTTCTATCATCCTTTCTCTGGTTTCAAAAAAACCCGAGAGCCGCACTTTTTCTTTAAAATTTGGGGGGGGGGGAAAGAAAGAAAGAATAAAAATATGTTTGTTATTATTTTCAATTAGAGGATGTGTAGGAAGTTTGCAATGAATCCCAACGGGGCCTGCATTTCATTTTGATCAGGAAAGATTAAAATGCTTGAATTCACACCGACATCCGCTTCGCATTACAGAGATATAAACGCAGGAGGGGAGGGCAGGCGGGCGGGAGGGGCACGCTTGGGCGAAGACTGATTTAAAGCGACAGCCCAACCGAAACAGCTCTGGAGCAAGAGGAGAGGCGAGGCTGCAGAGTGTTTTTGTGTTGCGTTTTAAACAACAACTTAAGGACTCCGATAGGCCATAAAATCGTCCATCCTCCGTTCCTCTTGATTCTGGCTGCCAATGTAAACCTTTCCTCTTTGAAACGGATCTTCGACTTAATTATGTTTGCAAAATATGCTTATCATCCTTACAGAAACCAGCCCTTGATGGTTAGCCTTATTTTGATTCGTTTTATTGGATTTTGGCACACTGCATTTTCGGGAATTTATCTGCTCCCTCCCCACCCGGATGTTTGAACAACTTACACAGACATGGAATATTACTCCAGGGTGTCCTCGATTTACAATAGACTCCTGCCCTGAGTCCATGGAGAAGGTCAGCATACAAGGGTCGCCCAGAAAGTAATGAAAGTCTCCGAACTGATTTAACTGTTGTTCATAAAATTATACACCATAATGTAATCCCTGTCAGTGACTACTTCACCTTTAACAACAACAACGCAAGAGCACGTAATATTCAATTCAATTCAATTCAATTTATTAGATTTGTATGCCACCCCTCTCCGAAGACTCGGGGCGGCTCACAACAACAATAAAAACAGTATAACAATGGAACAAATCTAATAATAAAATTACATTAAAACCCCCCAACAATTTAAAAACCATACAACACATACATACCAAACATAAAATATAAGAAAGCCTGGGGGAGATGTCTTAATTCCCACATGCCTGGCGATATAGGTGGGTCTTGAGTAACTTGCGAAAGACAAGGAGGGTGGGGGCTGCTCTAATCTCTGGGGGGAGTTAATTCCAGAGGACTGGGGCTGCCACAGAGAAGGCTCTTCCCCTGGGGCCCACCAAACGACATTGTTTGGTCGACGGGACCTGGAGAAGGCCAACTCTGTGGGACCTTATCGGCCACTGGGGTTCATGCGGTAGAAGGCGGTTCTGGAGGTATTCTGGTCCAATGCCATGAAGGGCTTTTAAGGTCATTACCAACACTTTGAACTGTGACCGGAAACCGATCGGCAGCCAGTGCAGGCCACAGAGTGTTGTAGAAACGTGGGCAAATCTAGGAAGCCCCACGATGGCTCTCACAGCCTCATTCTGCACGATCTGGAGTTTCCGAACACTTTTCAAAGGTAGCCCCATGTAGAGAGCGTTGCAGTAGTCGAACCTCGAGGTGATAAGGGCATGAGCAACTGTGAGCAATGACTCCCTGTCCAAGAAGGGCCGCAACTGGTGCACCAGGCGAACCTGGGCAAACGCCCTCCTCTCCACAGCCGAAAGATGATGTTCCAATGTTAGCTGTGGATCGAGGAGGACGCCCAAGTTGCGAACAAACTGAATGTAAATTGCTCCAAACTTGACTGCAGAAAATACGATTTCAGCAATAGAATGGTCACCGCCTGGAACTCATTACCTGACTCTGTTGTTGCTTCCCCCAACCCCCAAATCTTCAACCTTACATTATCTACAATTGACCTCTCCCCTTTTCTAAGAGGTCTGTAAGGGGCGTGCATAAGTGCACTTATGTGCCTAATGTCCCTGCCCTACTGTCTTATTATCCTTTCTATTACTTTGTTCTACTTATGTTATGTTATGTTAACATGTACTTGTTTGACAAATAAATAAATAAATAAAAACAAACAAATAAATAAAAAGGTAGTGAAAGCTTAGAACAACGACACCTTAAACATGATCTAAGTATTGCCCGCAAGATCATATGTTGCAACGCCCTCCCTGTCAACGACGACTTCAGCTTCAACCACAACAACACAAGAGCACACAACAGATTCAAACTTAATATTAACCGCTCCAAACTTGACTGTAAAAAATACAACTTTAGCAACCGAGTCGTCGAAGCGTGGAACTCATTACCTGATTCTGTAGTGTCGTCCCCTAGCCCCCAACATTTTACCCTTAGACTATCCACGGCTGACCTCTCGAGATTCCTAAGAGGTCAGTAAGGGGCGTGCATAAGTGCATCAGCGTGCCTTCCATCCCCTGTCCTATTGTCTCTCCTACATTTCTTAATATATCCTTCTTCTATTCCTATATCTTCCCCTATTCTTTCATTGACATATTTTATCCCTATGTCTTCTCTTCTCTTCTCTTCTTTCATTGATATAATTTACTATGAGTATAACCTCTGTAATCTTCTCTATGTTTTTTGGACAAAATAAATAAATAAATAAATAAACAAATAAAATAAATAATGCACCATATTTTTTTCCTCAGGCTACAGTAATGGTACAGATGTGAAACTTTAGATATATATTATTATTTGAATTGTCAGGAGTGCATGTGTAAATTTTGCATTTCTTCAGACAGATAGCGTAGCTGCAGCAGCGTTTCAAAATGGTGTCTGTAAGTGATGTATGTTACAAGCAGCGTGTTGTCATTGACTTTCTCACTGCGGAGAAAGAAACTGTTGGGAACATTCACAAACGTTTGTGTACAGTTGATGGTGAATCAGCAGCCGACAGAAGTACGGTTAGTCACTGGGCACAGAGGGTGAGGCCATTACAGTGCAGAAATGGCTTCGTGACCAGAACAAGGAGTGGTACCGACAGGGCATACACACCCTTGTGTTTCACTGGAGGAAGGACATAGAACGGGATGGAGATTATGCCCGGACATTGGGGGGAACGCAGTGGGGTAGCGAAAATGGAGCTCCACCCCAAAGCACCCAATTTGCACTAAAAGATGTTGAAAGAAAATAAATAAGCCATGCCCACAATGTGGTGGTAAAACTTTTGGTAGCCCATCACTGGGTAAGAGGATGAATTCAGCCAATGAAACTGATCTGTGGGAACTGATGGGACGATGGGACAAGGTATATGGTCAGTAGAATTCGAGACCAAGCTACAAGGAATAAATTGGAATCACTTTATAATATGTAAATAGACATATTGCTCTTGGTACATGCAAAAATGGTATATATCTGATTCAGCATATAATCACAGCCACAAGAATTACAATAGCACAGAACTGGAAAAAAGAGGATACACCATCAGAAAGAGAAATTATTAAGAAAATATATGATTGTGCAGAAATGGACAGACCCAAAAACTCAAAAACAAAGAAGACTCAAAATATTACGAAATTTGGGGAAAATTTTATGAATGGGTAACAACATGAAAAAAAGACAAAAAATTAAAACTAAAACAAGATGATACATGAAAATAACAACGATAGTGAACAAATACTAGATTCTGAAAATCTTCAATTGATTTGATATTAAACTCAATCCAAACTGACCTTAGATAAAGTGTATGTCAGAATAAAATCTGTTAAAACCAAGTCTTCGGAGAGGGGCGGCATACAAATCTAATAAATTATTATTATTATTATTATTATTATTATTATTATTATTATTATTTGTGTGTGTGTTTTATATTATTATACTATAAAAACAATAAAAATATTTTTTTTTAAAGCATGGCCATGCCCACTCAACAACAAAGCAGAGAACCCCTGGCTAAAATTTTTGAAGTCCATCCCTGACACAACCTGCTTATAAGCAAAAGCGGTTGTCCAATCCCAGCCAGCCAGTGACTCAGAACCGAATCAATTAAGGCAAACAATTAAGACAACCAAATCAATTAAGACAAACATTTTAATCAGCTAAAAGGATTTTTTTTAAAAAAGTGTGTGGGTACAGTTTATTTGAAATTATCCTGGGTGACTTTTACAAAGCGAGGAACCTTGGATTTCCTTTGATTATCCTGGCTCTTTGGCTCCAACAAACACCCTGTTCAAATATATATACTGCTCAAAAAAATAAA
The DNA here is from genome assembly GCF_031021105.1 of Erythrolamprus reginae. Lineage (NCBI taxonomy): Eukaryota > Metazoa > Chordata > Lepidosauria > Squamata > Dipsadidae > Erythrolamprus > Erythrolamprus reginae. The sequence goes on along the minus strand of NC_091950.1, from coordinate 418,890,989 downwards.
GGAAACACTTAAACAACACAATGTAACTCTAAGTAAATCAAACTTCTGTGAAATCAAACTGTCCATTTAGGAAGCAACACTGATTGACAATAAATTTCACAGGCTGTCAGCATATTCAACTTTGTACAGAACAAAGTATTCCATGAGAATATTTCATTCATTCAGTTCTATGATGTCTTTGAGAGTTCCCTTTATTTTTTTAAGCAGTGTATATACGGTGGTACCTCTACTTATGAACTTAATTGACCAGGTTCTTAAGTAGAAAGGTTTGTAAGAAGAAGCAATTTTTCCCATAGGAATCAATGTAAAAGCAAATAATGCCTGCGATTGGGGAAACCACAGGGAGGGTGGAGGCCCTGTTTCCTCCCAGGAGATTCCTAGAGAGGCCCCACGGAGGCTTCTCCCTGCCTTTTCTGTCCCTATTTCCTCCCAGGAGATTCCCAGAGAGGCCCCATGGAGGCTTCCCCCTGCCTTTTCCGGTCCTGTTTCCTCCCAGGAGATTCCTAGAGAGGCCCCACGGAGGCTTCTCCCCACCTTTTCCGGCCCTGTTTCCTCCCAAGAGATTCCTAGAGAGGCCCCACGGAGGCTTCTCCCCACCTTTTCCAGACCTGTTTCCTCCCAGGAGATTCCTAGAGGCCCCACAGAGGCTTCTCCCTGCCTTTTCCGGCCCTGTTTCCTCCCAAGAAATTTCTAGAGAGGCCCCACGGAGGTTTCTCCCTGCCTTTTCCAGTTACAGTTCGGAGGCTCGGGTTTGTAAGTGGAAAATAGTTCTTGAGAAAAGGCAAATAAATCCTGAACACCCGGTTCTTATCTAGAAACGTTCATAAGTAGAGGTGTTCTTAGGTAGAGATACCACTGTATATTTGTCTTTATATCCTTGAATTTGTTTTCTCACATTTGCAGGCATCATTTTCTCAAAGAAGAGAGTGGAGGGAGTTTTGAACGGCAGTTTCTCACAACCTTCAGGAAGTCCTCAACATACGACCACAATGGAGGCCCAGATTCCCACTGCTAAGCGAGACAGGAGTGAAGTCATTTCTGTCTCATTTTATGAACTTTCTTGCGATGGTTGTTAAACGAATTGCTGCGGTTGTTCACTTAGTAACAGGGAGGTTAAGTGAAGGATGGAAGGTTGACTCATCCTTCCGTCCTTCTGAGGTGGATAAAACGAGGGCCCAGATTGTCGAGGGCAAGAGGCTGATTCTGTAAATCGCTTAGAGAAGGCTTTTTTCTGCATCGCCAATCCTAAACCAGGCCTGACCACCTTCAAGATCAATGCAAAATGCTTAGCTCAGCATTTCTCAACCTCGTGCGTGGACTTCAACTCCCAGAATCCTCCTGTTTGGCATTTAGGTGTCAGCTGCAGAGAAATGAGGAGTGATGGCAAACTTTTATTTATCCGGGGTGTCTACGTGGTGAGGTGTGTATGTGTGTGTGTGTGGTTGTTATTGTTGACAGTTCTGCTGGGAGATTCCATTTAATTGACTCAAATAGAATGTTTGCAAGCCTTATCCTTTGATATGTGGATTAGCTCTGGGTAAATTATTTGCAGACATTTGCTAATTTGATTAACTCAGAGACACTGGTTCTCAGATCATTGTAGATTCTGTTAAAATTTTAAGGGAAGAAGTATAAAGAATAAGCAGGGGGTTGGACTAGAAGGTCCCTTCCAACTCTGCTATTCTGTTCTGTTCTACTCTACCCTAGCCTACCCTACCCTACACAAACCTACACTACAGTACTATTTTATTTTATTTTATTTTACTTTACTTTAATTTACTTTACTCTATTTTATTTTATTCTATTCTATTCTATTCTATTTTATTTTATTTTATTTTATTCTATTCTATTTGGAAATTTGTTAATTTGGTTAACTCGGCGACATTGGTTCTCAGACCGTTGTGGATTCTGTTCAAATTTTAAGGGAAGAAGTATAAAGGAATAAAATATATTTGGTTATAAAACTTTTCACCGAAGGAGTGAATGGTCATAAGTCAAGCACTACTGTGATCCAATATGCCAAAAGACCAATTGCATTGTCCTTTAGAACGTGGTTTCTCAATTATGGCAGCTTTCCGATGTTTGGACTCCAATTCCCAGAATTCCCCAACCAGGGGAATTCTGAGGGTTTAAATCCATACATCTGAAAGCTATGAAGCTTGAAAAATAACTGCTATCTCGTTAAAATCCAAATACCTACTGAAAACTGTTTCCTGACTTCACAAAAGTGAAGCAAATAAATGTCATAAATTAAAATAGAATAGAATAGAATTCTTCATTGGCCAAGTGTGATTAGACACACAAGGTTTTGGTGCTTGTTGTGGTTAGCTCTGGCCCAGCTCCTGCCCCAAGGAATGTGCAGGTGGATGTGGGGGAAACATCCACATGCCGCAGGCCTGTTTTGCTCCCGATGGAATCTGCCGACGAAGTCTCCTCTGACCAAGGAAGCGTGAGCGACAGGGAAGAGGGGAGTTTGACAGACAGCCCAGGAGGAGATCAATCATCTGTATCATCCCTGGATTCTGAACAAGAATTAATGTCACAACCACGCATGCATAGAGTGATGCATAGGAGACAACAACTGAAGGATTATTACAAGAGAAAATGAGGCCACCTGTGGTTGGGTGGGGCTGCTGTAATGAGTGCTACAGATAAAAGTGCAGCTTGGTGTGTTAGCCTCATGGCAGTTTATCTGATTCATTGTTTCTTCAAGATTATGGTTTTTGTGCTGTTCAAGATTGTGTGTGGACTCTCTGGACTTTAGAATTGGACTCAATTTCCCAGTTATTGGGTGAGCAATTGGATTGCATTTAACCTGTGCCTTGTGTGTACCAGAAAATCCCTTTGACATTTAAAAAGGGAGCTGTTTATGTTTTTCTGTTTATAAAAACTTTTGGGTTTTCCTTTTATCATGTGGTGTGTGTCTTCCTGGACTAATTACCCTGTAATTACGGGCGGTTGAGACACGCTGGCAGAACAGTGCTTATGCTCTCAGTGTACATAAAAGAAAATATACATTTGTCAAGAATCCTGAGGTAAAAGGCACTCAGTGATTGTCATAGGGTACAAATAAGCAATCAGGAAACAATCAATATTAATAAAAATCTTAAGGATACAAGCAACAAGTTACAGTCATAAGTGGGAGGAATGGGTGATAGGAATGATGAGAAAAAAACTAGTAGAAATAAAGTTAGAAGTCTCCCTCATTCACCCCTTCCTCCCTTTTTTCTCTCCCTCTTCTTCAGTTCCTATAATATTAAAATATATATTATAAAAATATATCACACAAAATAGCTTCTTTTCTTCTCTGGGGTACAAAATCGCTGTACAGTCAAATTTATGTTTGTGAGGAAAATCCGGGCCCAGCAACTTATGATCGGGACGCCCTCTTCTGGCCAAGCCTGTAAAATCATTTTAAACTGGAATAAATGAGTAATATTCACACTGTTATTATTATTGCTGTTGTTTATTTATTTGTTTTTTTGGGGGGGAGGGTGTATAAATTTTTATTGCTTTTTTCCACACCTTACAGAGATTGAAATTCACATTCCTCAAATCAGAATATAATACAATATACAGTGTTCCCTCGATTTCCGCTGGGGATGCGTTCCAAGACCACCCGCGAAAGTCGAATTTCCGCGAAGTAGAGATGCTGAAGTAAAGTACACCATTTTTGGCTATGGACAGCATCACAAGCCTTCCCTTAAGACTTTAAACCCCTAAATTACCATTTCCCATTCCCTTAACAACCATTTACTCACCATTATTACTGGTACTCACCATTGAATAAGACACTTAGTGATCCTGATATTTATAAACATAATTATTTATTAACAATAATTATTTTTTTTGTTATTTATTTGCAAAAATTATTAGTTTGGCGATGACATATGATGTCATCGGGTGGGAAAAACCGTGGTATAGGAAAAAAACCGCGAAGTATTTTTTAATTCATATTTTTTGAAAAACCGTGGTATAGGCTATTCGCGAAGTTCGAACCCGCGAAAATCGAGGGAACACTGTAATACCAAATGTCAAATTCTTAATCCAAATTTCCTAATTATTTATCCAATTTATTCTGGTACGTATCATTCATGCTGTGCTACCTCCTTTTCAAATCCTATCGTCCAGATTTCAGATATTCTCCTTCGCCCTGATTTGAATTCAAAGTGCCTTTAGCTATCTCAATTTCTCGTAGCTATTATAATTCTTTATTGTGTTGTGGTTCGCTCTGGCCCAGCTCCTGCCCCAAGGACTGTGGATGTGGGGGAGACATCCACATGCTGAAGGCCTGTTTTGCCCCCGGTGGAATCTGATGATGAAGGCTCCTCTGACCAAGAAGACATGAGTGACAGGGAGGAGGAGAGTGTGGCAGACAGCTCAGAAGGAGATCAATTATCCAGCTCCTCCTTGGATTCAGAACAAGAGTTAATGATACAGCCACACATGCGGAGAGCGATGCATAGGCAAAAACAACTGAGAGATTATTATCAAAGAAAATGAGGCCACCTGTGGTTGGGTGGGGCTGTGGTCATTAGTGAGGCTGCTATAAATAGCAGCCTGTGGGTTTGGCCATTGTGGAGGTTTATCTGATCATTGTGTTTCGTGACTGCTTTACTGACTTTGACTTTTTGTGGGCTGATTTTCCACCGCTTTGAAACTAAACCAGAGCAAAGTGTGTTTCACTTTGTGAAAGAAGAAGGACTGTGAATTGCCTCACAGCTGCAAAGTAAGTATCACAGAACTGATAAGGGACTTGTACAAATTACCAGTTTGTTTGGAGACGAGTGCTCTTTGCTATACCAAAAGAGGGCTTGGTTTAAGTGAATTTTCATTATAAAGAACATTGTTTTGAATTTTCAAACGTGTGTGTGTCTGAAATTTGTACCTGTGAATTTTTGGGAGGAGTCTACCGGAGAGCCCGACAGAACATAATGATTATGATTTGTTAAAGCAGAAATGATATACTGGTATAATGAAAGAAAGGAAAGGAATGAAACAAATGGGAAATACGTTTTTAAAATTTTAAAACACAACCCTTCCTCCTATGTATATTGATATTGTTATAGGTGTCCAGTCACGATCTCAGTCAAAATCCAAGTCCAAATCCAAGAGGTAATTTAGTTATAGTCCCAATAAAGATCCCAAAGTCAAAGTTTAGTTATACTCCAAAAGTGTTTAAGTCCAAATATAATGCGAAATTAAAATGGAAATCCAAGTAATTATTTGATTTAAGTCAAATTCATTGTAGTTCAATTTTCAATGCAAATTCATTTATAACAAGATCTTGATTATATTCCACGGTAAAATATTAATTCCTTATATTGTTGCAATCTAAAAAGTTTATTTGCGATGGTTCTCTCCAGGCTGTACAGTTAATTCATGTAGTCAAGCTTTATTTAAAATAGATTTTTGCAAAAAAGTATATCCCAGTTTAAGGAGCAAAATTGATCTGTTCCAAGGCTCTCATTTCTTTTCTATATTCTCTTTATTTCACAAATTTATTCTTTCTTTCCGTGCTTATTTATTCAAAGTAAAATTCCAAAGGCTATTTCCTGTATTTTATCTTAGGATGGATATATGTTTATCTCAGGCATGTTTAAATTCAGTTACTGTGGATTTACCAACCACGTCTGCTGGAAGTTTGTTCCAAGGATCTACTACTCTTTCAGTAAAATCATATTTTCTCATGTTGCTTTTGATCTTTCCCCCAACTAACTTCAGATTGTGTCCCCTTGTTCTTGTGTTCACTTTCCTATTAAAAACACTTCCCTCCTGAACCTTATTTAACCCTTTAACACATTTAAATGTTTCGATCATGTCCCCCCTTTTCCTTCTGTCCTCCAGACTATACAGATTGAGTTCATTAAGTCTTTCCTGATACGTTTTATGCTTAAGACCTTCCACCATTCTTGTCGCCTGTCTTTGGACCCGTTCAATTTTGTCAATATCTTTTTGTTTAGTTTTATTCTTCGTTATATTTAGTGCCGAGGAAAGAAAAAAAATCTTTCTGTGGGGGCAACTAACTGCATCTTACAACAATAAAAACAGGCAATAAAGCAATTTTAAAACTTTGCAAATTTTGGAAAATGCTATAAGGAGATAGGTGGAGAAGTCAATCAGAAGAAGAGGAAGGTTCTTCTTTGCTCTTTCCTCCTCTTAGCCAGGCCCCTCCAAGATCTAATTACCCCAAGCCTGGTGACTTAAGTGAATCTTAAGATTTGCGAAAGGTGAGGAGGGTGGGGGCAGTACAAATCTCCGGGGGGGGGGGGGGAGCTGATTCCAGAGGACCGGACCCCCCCAACAGAGAAGGCTCTTCCCCTTCGCCCCACCAGCGACATTGTCTGGTTGATGGGACCTGGAGAAGGCCGACTCTGTGGGACCTAATTGTTCGCTGAGATTCATACAGCAGAAGGCGGTCCCACAAGTAATCTGGCCCGGTGCCATGTAGGGCTTTATACATTATTACCAACACTTTGAATTGTATCCGGAAACCAATCGGTAACCAATGTAGTCCGTGGAGTGTTGGAGAAACATGGGCGTGTCTGGGGAGACCCATGACTGTTTGTGCGGCTGCATTTTGCACGATTTTGAAGTTTCTGAACACTCTTCAAAGTGTTCCTCTCTTCCACGTAGAGAGCATTGCAGTAGTCGAACTTTGAGTTATGGTCATAAATGAAGAACTAATCTCTCTCTTTCTTCCAAATTACTCTGGCTAGACACCCTATCTCTTTGGCTCAATGCATATAAGGCTGATCTGTCCATCTGATGATTGCTAAGAGTAGACACTGACTGGGTTGGATGTAATCAATTAATGAATTTTGTCCGTAAACCCCATCCAGCATTTGCTTTGGCTTCATCTAGAATTGGCAAATGACCTGTAAAAAATGATTATATCCAAAAAATATGTCGAGCCAAACAGAAAAGAATAATGCTGGCTATCTTTTGTCCTAAACTTAATCACTTTTGATTTAGCTGTACATTTTCCAAGTTGGCCGTTCGACCAGCTTGCAAAAGGAGAACACAGAATCAATCAATCAATCAATCAATCAATCAATCAATCAATCAATCAGCATAGAGCTGGAAGGGACCTTGGAGGTCTTCTAGTCCAGCCCCCTGTTTAAGCAGGAGATGAGAAGGAAAATATTACATAAGTGGTATTACACACCCGTTCAACTTGCACACTTTCAGCAGAATGTTAAAGGTATCTGTTGGCATGGGTGCCAAGATAAAAGAGTGTTTATGCACAACAAAGAATATTCTTTCTGCGCCAGCTCAGGAAGCTCAAACTGCCCAAGGAGCTGCTGATTCAGTTCTACAGAGGAATCATTGAGTCTGTCATCTGCACCTCTATAACTGTCTGGTTTCGTGCTGCAACCCAACAGGACCGACACAGACTTCAGAGGAAAATCAGAACTGCAGAAAAAACAATTGCAGCCAATCTGCCTTCCATTGAGGACCTGTATACTGCACGAGTCAAAAAGAGGGCGGGTAAAATATTTACTGACCCCTCACATCCTGGACACAAACTGTTTCAACTCCTACCCTCAAAACGTCGCTACAGAGCACTGCACACCAAGACAACTAGACACAAGAACAGTTTTTCCCCGAACACCATCACTCTACTAAACAAATAATTCCCTCAACACTGTCAGACTTTCTACTAAATCTGCACTTCTATTCTGTTTTTCTCATAATTCCTATCACCCATTTCCTCCCATGTTGACTGTATGACTGTAACTTGTTGCGTATACCCTAAGATTTTTTATTAATATTGCTTCTTCATTGCTTATTTGACCCCTATGACAATCATTAAGTGTTGTACCACATGATTCTTGACAAATGTATATTTTATTTTATGTACGTTGAGAGCATATGCACCAAGACAAATTCCTTGTGTGTCCAATCACACTTGGCCAATAAAAATTCTATTCTATTCTATTTTATTCTATATGTTCTTGGAATTAATATTATTATTTATTATTATTTATTGGATTTGTATGCCGCCCCTCTCCGCAGACTCGGGGCGGCTAACAACAATGATAAAAAACAACATGTAACAATCCAATTTAATAAAACAACTAAAAACCCTTATTATAAAAACCAATGTCTAGTGATGCAGAACTTTTGGTAAAAAGTGCAAGAGGATATTAATAGGATATTAAAGATAAAATGGACGATTACTAAGGAAATGGCAGTATTAGTTAAAAGTAGTGAGATGGGAGAATTCAGAGAAATAAAACAAGCAGCGATAGGAAGCGCTCAGGCAGTAATAGTCTTGGGGTGGAAAGACGTGACAAAATGGACAATGCAAAATTGGTATAGTACATGGTATAGTACATAGTACATTTGAGATTATGGACAAAAGGATGAATTCGACTAATGAAACTGATTTGCAACAGCTGATGGGGCGATGGGACAAAGTAAAACGATATATGGCGAGTATTTATTTATTTATTGGATTTGAATGCCGCCCCTCTCCGCAGATTCGGGGCGGCTAACAACAATGTAACAATCCAATTTAATAAAACAACTAAAAACCCTTATTATAAAAACCAAACATACACACAAACATACCAGACATAACTTGTAATGGCCTTGGGGAAGGAATATCCTAACTCCCCCATGCCTGGCGACAAAGGTGGGTCTTGAGTAATTTGCGAAAGACAAGGAGGGTGGGGGCCATTCTAATCTCTGGGGGGAGTTGATTCCAGAGGGCCGGAGCCGCCACAGAGAAGGCTCTTCCCCTGGGGGCCGCCAAACAACATTGTTTGGTCGACGGGACCCGGAGAAGGCCAACTCTGTGGGACCTTATCGGCCGCTGGGATTCGTGCGGTAGAAAGCGGTTCCGGATGTATTCTGGCCCAATGCCATGTAGGGCTTTAAAGGTCATTACCAACACTTTGAATTGTGACCGGAAACCGATCGGCAGCCAGAGTAGGATCCGAGACCAAGCTACAAGAAACAAGTTGGAATCACTTTATAATATGGGTTTAAATGATTCATAAAAGAAATACCCCCAACTGGTGGTGGGGTATGATTGCTTGTCTGGCGGTGAGCACAATCACTGAGCACATGTTATATGTCATATGTTGTGTGTGTGTTTTATATTATAAAAATCAATTAAAATATTTTTTTTTAAAGCAGGAGAGCCTACACCATTTCAGACAAGTGACTGTCCAGTTTCTTTTTTTTTTTTAAACCTTCAATGCCCAAGATTTCTGGTGGCAAGCTGTTCCACTGGTTGATAGACTTCACTGTTAGGAAGTTTCTCCTCAATTGCAGGTTGCGTCTCTGCTTGATTAGTTTCCATCCATTGTTTCTTGTCCTGCCTCGTGGTGCTTTGGAGAATAATTTGACCCCCTATTCTTTGTGGCAGCCCCTCAGATACTGGTATACTGCTACCATGTCCGTAATTAGAAGGCAAAAACACAACAATTTTTGTGGGAAACGGGCTGATTTTTGCCTTCCCCCCCCCCCCCCCGCAAAAATGGGGTGGGCAAAAAGTCCTGGGAAGCCTGCATAGAAACATAGAAACATAGAAGATTGACAGCAGAAAAAGACCTCACGGGTCCAAAGACGGGCTACAAGAATGGTGGAAGGTCTTAAGCATAAAACGTATCAGGAAAGATTTAATGAACTCCATCTGTATAGTCTGGAGGACAGAAGGAAAAGGGGGGACATGATCGAAACATTTAAATATGTTAAAGGGTTAAATAAGGTTCAGGAGGGAAGTGTTTTTAATAGGAAAGTGAACACAAGAACAAGGGGACACAATCTGAAGTTAGTTGGGGGAAAGATCAAAAGCAACATTAGAAAATATTATTTTACTGAAAGAGTAGTAGATCCTTGGAACAAACTTCCAGCAGACGTGGTAGATAAATCCACAGTAACTGAATTTAAACATGCCTGGGATAAACATATATCCATCCTAAGATAAAATACAGAAAATAGTATAAGGGCAGACTAGATGGACCATGAGGTCTTTTTCTGCCGTCAGTCTTCTATGTTTCTATGTTTCTATCTAGTCTGCCCTTATACTATTTCTTGCATTTTATCTTAGGATGGATCTATGTTTATCCCAGGCATGTTTCAATTCAGTTCCTGTGGATTTACCAACCACGTCTGCTGGAAGTTTGTTCCAAGCATCTACTACTACTATTTTCTCACGTTACTTCTAACCTTTCCCCAAACTAACCTCAGATTGTGTCCCCTTGTTCTTGTGTTCACTTTCCTATTAAAAACACTTCCCTCCTGAACCTTATTTAACCCTTTGACATATTTAAATGTTTCGATCATGTCCCCCCTTTTCCTTCTGTCCTCCAGACTATACAGATTGGGTTCATTAAATCTTTCCTGATAAGCTTTATGCTTAAGACCTTCCACCATTTTTGTAGCCCATCTTTGGACCTGTTCAAAGCAGGGAGCTCCTGGGTGCTGGGGGACAGGTTTCCTTTGATTCAAACTCAAGAGCTCAACGGCCAAGCAAAAAAAGTTATTTTAAAGCTATAAGTCATAGTCTCCAAAATGAAACCCATCCTTGTCATGAATGCAGTAAAAAGCGAGAAGACTCTTCTCGGTGTTATACAGATTAAGAGAGTTGGCAAAATGAATTACAGATCAATGAAGACGAGATGGAAGAAGTAGTAGAAAATATATGTAAGATAAAGAACACAAGAATTAGAGAGATGAGAAGGAAAATTTTACATAAATGGTACTTTACGCCAGTAAAACTTCCAGAAGAAAGGGAAAGGAAATTGCTGGCATGGTTGCCAAATAAAAGGAGTTTTTATGCATATGCTCTGGGAATGTGTTGAAGTTCAAAAATTTTGGAAGGAAGTACAGAATGAAATTAACAATATGCTAAACATTAATTGGATAATCACGAAAGAATTAGCAACACTCGTTAAACATGGGGAATTACGAGAATTTAAAGAAATCAAAACAGCAGCTTTGGAAAGCGCTCAAGCAGTAGTGGTACTAGGGTGGAATGATAGTAATAAATGGACAATCCAGAATTCGTACTGGTATATGGTGGACCACATCCACTTCGAAATTATGGAAATAAGATTAAATAACTTTGATGAAAATAAATTGGAGAAGCTGATGGCACGATGGAATAAGGTGAAAAGTTATATCTTAAGTAGAATTTATGATGACAATGTGAAAAATAAATTCCAATCACTTTTTGTATGTAAAGAAATGTAAACCGGAGCTAAGGAAGAAATTGAAATTTATTGGAAATAATTTAACCCCCTAAATGGTGGTGGGGTTTATTGGTGTTGGGCACTTTTTCTTTAAGTTTTCTTTTTGTTTCTTTATTTGTTGCAATAAAAATTTAATAAAAATATTTTTTTTAAAAAGAGAGAGTTGGAAGGGACCTTGTAGCTCATCTAATCCAACCCCCACCCCTCCAAGCGGTCATGGGCCTTCCCAGATATGCCCATATTTCTACAGCATTCCGCGAGCTGCATTGGTTGCCGTTTGGTGTTTGAACACAATTCAAAGTGTTGGTTATGACCGATAAAGCTCAGCATGGCTTAGGATCAGACTACCTATGGGACTGTCTTCTGCCTAACGTATCCCAGTGACCGGTCAAGTCCCACAGATTTCTGCAGGTCCCACCAGCCAGACAATGCCAGCTGGCAGAGCCTAGTGGAAGAGCCTTCTCTGTGGCGGCCCCGGCCCTTTGAAACGAACAACCCCCCCCCAGAGATTTGCACTGCCCCCCCCCACTTTCCATAAGGTCTGAAAACCCACCTTTGCTGACAGGCTTGGGGGCACTGAGTTACTAATATCTAGCCCGGGCCAATGATTGAATGTATGATTGAATGTATGGATAGATAGACAGACAGATAGACAGAGCTAGCTAGCTAGCTAGCTAGCTAGCTGGCTAGATAGATAGATAGATAGATAGATAGATAGATAGATAGATAGATAGATAGATAGATAGATAGATAGATAGATAGCTAGATAGCTAGATAGCTAGATAGCTAGATAGCTAGATAGCTAGATAGCTAGATAGCTAGCTAGATAGATAGATAGATAGATAGATAGATAGATAGATAGATAGATAGATAGATAGATAGACAGACAGATAGATAGATACATAGATAATCCATCCGCTTGGCCCCGTTGAAAGGGTGGTCTCTGAGAACTAGACTCCTCCAGTCTTGAACCCACTTGCAAAGGGTTAATGGTTGGGGGGGGTGTCTGGGCTGGGGGAAGAGAAAGGGGGCTTAGAGTGCTGGACGCCTGGCCTTACGGACAGCAGACAGTCTTTTGTCCAGATGCTGCTGTCTGACGCCTCCCGGTCCAGCACGCGGCCCCTCCTGTCTCCTAAACAAAAGGAAACTGGGTTGATCCACTCAGCGGAGTCTCCAATTAGAGGCGTCTGGGCTGGTGTTTCCCTCTGAACCGGGGTGCCGCCCTCCCCTCCTCCTGGGCCTTCCCCAGGGCTGTTGTCTCCCAATTAACGGCTCCGCACACTCAAGGGGGCCTTTGTTTGGGAGCATTTGACAGAGATCCCCCGGACAATGCGTGTCGTGTCCGTATCCGTGGATGTTTACAGGACACGCGGGAGGAGGACCGCTGGGGCGGAGCCCGACACGTTTGGGGTGAGCTCCCCCAACGGGGAGTGACTTTTATTCTGCTGAATTGGGTCTTGGAAGATTAGATTGACAGAGTGGGTAGGGACCGTGAAGGTCATCTAGTCCAACCTCCACCCTACCCAAGCAGGATGGTAGGAAATGGCAAATGGCAGTCCAGGCTCTTCTTGAAAGCCTCCAGTGATGAAGCCCCAACAACTTCCAAGGGCAACTTCTGTCTCCTTCTGTCTGTCGGTCTATCTGTCTCTCCATCCGTCCGTCCATCCGTCCGTCCATCCATCCATCCATCTACCCACCTATCTATCGCTCTCTCTCTCTCTCTCCCTATCTATCCATCCATCCATTCATCTATCCATATCTCTCTTTCTCTCTCTCTCCCTATCCGTCCATCCATATCTGTCTGTCTGTCTGTCTGTCTTTCTGTCTGCCTGCCTGCCTGCCTACCTGCCTACCTGCCTACCTACCTACCTACCTACTTACCTACTTACCTACTTACCTACTTACCTACCTACCTACCTACCTACCTACCTACTTACCTACCTACCTGTCCGTCCGTCCATCCATCCAATCCATCCATCCATCCATTTACCTACCTATCCATCCATCCATCCATCCACCCACCCACCCACATCTACCTACCTACCTATCCATCCATCCATCTACCTACCTATCTACCCATCCATCCAGCCAGCCACCCACCCACCCACCCAATAGGATGTTTTTAATAGGAAATTGAACACAAGAACAAGGGGGCACAATCTGAGGTTAGTTGGGGGAAAGATCAGAAGCAACGTGAGAAAATATTATTTTACTGAAAGAGTGGTAGATGCTTGGAACAAACGTCCAGCAGACGTGGTTGGTAAATTCACAGGAACTGAATTTAAACATGCCTGGGATAAGCATAGATCCATCCTAAGATAAAATACAGGAAATAGTATAAGGGCAGACTAGATGGACCAGGAGGTCTTTTTCTGCTGTCAATCTTCTATGTTTCTATAATTAAATCTATATTTAATTAGATTGTGTTGCAATTTACCCCCATTTCTAGTTCTAGTTTTGCTCATCTTGACCAAAGAGCTCTGGATTATCCTTCCTAAGTCCTCTTTTATGTCCCTGAACACTGTCACCCCAAAAAAGCAGAAACCACTCCATTTTTGAACCCCTGAATAAATCTGGTTAGATAGGCGTCAAAGCCCAGCATTGTATCTACATAATTCTGTTCTTGGTCTGAGTAGCACTTCCCTATTTCTTTCGTTCCAGGTTCCTTGCCTAATTAAAGCGGTTTTGCCAATGCTGGCCAACTCCTCGCAAGTTTATTAATAAGGTCACAAAGGTCATGATTTTGTCTCTCTTGTCGTCCCCCCCCCTCTTCAGAAAGGCATTCATTAAGGGTTGAACGAGCGATGGGACGACTCCAGGCGAGGACGGGAATAGTTGATAAAAGGCTGCATTCCTTTGGTTTCCAGCGATCGATCCATCAAAATTAAATCACTGATAGGGGTGGTATTGGAACAGCCGTGGCTGGTTTGGGAAAGACACGGAATAACAGAATTGGGAGGGAGGGAGGAGGGAATGGAATGGAATAGAATAGAATAGGAATCAGGATGAGAATAGATATTAGAATAGAATAAAATAGAATGGAATGGAACAGAACAGAATAGAATAAGAATTAGAATGGGAATAGAAATTAGAATAGAAGAGGGAATAGAATAGAATCTTTATTAAGAATAGAATATGGAATATGAAATATGGAATATGGAACATATAGAACATAGAATAGATTAGAATCTTTATTGAGAATAGAGTAGAATAGAATAGGAATTAGAATCGTAATAGAAATTAGAATAGAAGAGAAGAGAATCTTTATTAAGAGTAGAATATAGAATATAGAGTATACAATATGGAATATAAAATATGGAATATGGAATATGGAATATAGAATATAGAATATAGAATATAGAATATAGAATATAGAATATAGAATATAGAATATAGAATATAGAATATAGAATATAGAATATAGAATATAGAATATAGAATATAGAATATAGAATATAGAATATAGAATATAGAATATAGAATATAGAATACAGAATACAGAATACAGAATACAGAATATAATGGAATGGAATGGAACAGGGAATAGATTAGAATCTTTATTGAGAATAGAATAGAAAGTAGAATAGTATAGAATTAGAATAGAATAGAATCTTTATTAAGAATAGAATATGTAATATGTAATATAGAATATAGAATATAGAATAGATGAGAATATTTATTGAGAATAGAATAGAAAATAGAATAGAATAGGAATTAGAATCGTAATAGAAATTAGAATAGAATAGAAGAAAATCTTTATTAAGAATAGAATGTAGAATATAGAGTATAGAATACAGAGTATAGAATATGGAGTATAGAATATGGAATATGGAATACGGAATACAGAATACAGAATACAGAATATAGAATGGAACGGAACGGAACAGGGAATAGATTAGAATCTTTATTGAGAATAGAAAATAGAATAGAATGGAATGGAATAGAATAGAATAGAAAAGAAATTAGAATTGAATAGAATTGAAATTAGACTAGACTAGACTAACAATCATGGAAGCGATGTGGAAGGTCTTCTAGTCCAACCCCCTGTTCAATCTAAGTCGGCGAAGCAGTGGAAGTGATGTGCCGGTGCTTGGAGGCTGTTGGGGTCTGGATGGGTGTCAACAGACTCAAACTCAACCCGGATAAGACGGAGTGGCTGTGGGTTTTGCCTCCCAAGGACAATTCCATCTGTCCATCCATCACCCTGGGGGGGGAGTCACTAACCCCCTCAGAGAGGGTCCGCAACTTGGGCGTCCTCCTCGATCCACAGCTCACATTAGAGAAACATCTTTCAGCTGTGGCGAGGGGGGCGTTTGCCCAGGTTCGTCTGGTGCACCAGTTGCGGCCCTATTTGGACCGGGAGTCACTGCTCACAGTCACTCATGCCCTCATCACCTCGAGGCTCGACTACTGTAACGCTCTCTACATGGGGCTACCTTTGAAAAGTGTTCGGAAACTTCAGATCGTGCAGAATGCAGCTGCGAGAGCTATCATGGGCTTTCCTAAATTTGCCCATGTCACACCAACACTCCGCAGTCTGCATTGGTTGCCGATCAGTTTCCGGTCACAATTCAAAGTGTTGGTTATGACCTATAAAGCCCTTCATGGCACCGGACCAGAATATCTCCGGGACCGCCTTCTGCCGCACGAATCCCAGCGACCAGTTAGGTCCCACAGAGTGGGTCTTCTCCGGGTCCCGTCAACTAAACAATGTCGTTTGGCGGGACCCAGGGGAAGAGCCTTCTCTGTGGCGGCCCCGACCCTTTGGAATCAACTCCCCCCAGATATCAGAGTTGCCCCCACCCTCCTAGCCTTTCGTAAGCTCCTTAAAACCCACCTCTGTCGTCAGGCATGGGGGAATTGACATGTTCCTTCCCCCTAGGCTTATAAAATTTGTGTATGGTATGCTAGTGTGTATGATTGGTTTTTAACTTGTGGTGTTCTTAAAATTAATTTAATATTGGATTTGTCTTGTATTGCTGTTGCTGTGAGCCGCCCCGAGTCTGCGGAGAGGGGCGGCATACAAATCTGATTAAACTAAACTAAACTAAATAAATAAATGAATGAATGAATGAATGAATGAATGAATGAATAAATAAATAAATAAATAAATAATTCGCCATCACTGGCATAGAGTATATACATCATAGATCCAAACTTGTAAACACTGCCATCTATTGGCTGAATATTACTGTAGTTGTCACATAAAAATACATTTATTCGAAATATTATCTTGTTTATACCTACACCTAAATACTAAACACTTATTACTTTAAGCTCTTTACAGACTTACCTCCTTTCTCTTAACATATACACCAATCATGCAACCAAAATGAATTGTCGTAAATTTCAAAAATGCCTGCTATATTGCAGGCATCTCCTTCCGCCCCACCACCACTAAACCCAACCTTTCTGCCCACCTGCTATCTCTTTCATACTCTCCTCTCTTCTGCTTACTCCTTTTCTCCTTTCTTGTAAATTTTGTAAGATACAACTAAATATATACAAACCATATTATGATATATCTCAACCGAGTATCTCGAGATTTGCAGTTATATATTTTCCCTTTCCCTCCCTCCCTCAATATTTAAAACTCAAGAAACTATTTTTTTTAAAAAAAAATACATTTCAACGATGAATTCCAAAAATCTATATATCAAATTTTGGAACCGCCTGTCACCCTCACATAGCCACAGCAGGAACATTTATTTTTATTTTATTTATTTATTTTGTCCAATACAAATTGAAAGTTAAAGAGAATAAAAACCTGTAGTAGTAAATATCAGAGAAAGGATAGAAGAAGAGATATGAGAATAGAATACGTCAATGAAGAGTAGAGGAAAGGATATATGAATGGGAGAAAAGATTTATAAAATATAGGAGAGACAATTGGACAGGGGACGGAAGGCACCCTACCTTACTGACCTTTGAGGAACATCTGTTGGTTATGACCTATAAAGCCCTTCATGGCATCGGACCAGAATATTTCCGGGACCGCCTTCTGCCACACGAATCCCAGCGACCAGTTAGGTCCCACAGAGTTGGCCTTCTCCGGGTCCCGTCGACTAAACAATGTCATCTGGCGGGACCCAGGGGAAGAGCCTTCTCTGTGGTGGCCCCGACCCTCTGGAACCAGCTCCCTCCAGAGATCAGAGTTGCCCCCACCCTCCTTGCCTTTCATAAACTCCTTAAAACCCATCTCTGTCATCAGGCATGGGGGAAATTGAAATATTCCTTTCCCCCAGGCCTATACAATTTGTGCATGGTATGTTTGTATGTATGTTCGGTTTATCTTTTAATAAGGTTTTTTAAAAAATTAATTTAATATTAGATTTGTTATATGCTGTTTTTATTATTGTTGTTAGCCGCCCCGAGTCTACGGAGAGGGGCGGCATACAAATCTAATAAATAAACAAACAAACAAACAAACAAACAAACAAACAAACAAACAAACAAACCAATCCATCAATCAATCAATCAATCAATCCCTACAGCAGGTTCTAAATAAACTCTGCAGGGGAAGAATTAAAACAGTAGGCATTCCAAGTGGCTGGCCTAGATATGTTGAAATAAAAAGGAAATATATATCTAGAAGAGAAATATATAATTAACAAATTGGCCACGCAGCCTTTCACTGTTCACAATTGGAACCAGAGCTTCTGTTGCTAAACAAGGGATTATTAAATAAGCCATGCTTGATTTTACAACTATTTTTCCTGTGGTCATTAAACGAATTGAAGTTCAAGTTACAACAAAACTGAAAAAGTGACTTACGACTGGTTCTCCCACTTATGACTGTCACAGCTTCCCCATAATCACAAGATCAAAAATACAGGTATCTGGCAACCTGCATGCATTTATGAGCTGCGGTGGTTAGAATGTAATACTGCAGGCTATTCCTGTTGACTGCCGGATGGCTGCAATTTGGCAGTTCGAATCTCACCAGGCTCAAGGTCGACTCAGCCTTCCATCCTTCTGAAGTTGATAAAATGAGGACCCAGACTGGGAGCAATAGGCTGATTCTGCCAACTGCTTAGAGAGGGCCAGAAAAGCACAATGGTACCTCTACCTAAAAATGCTTCTACTTACGAACTTTTCTAGATAAGAACCGGGTGTTCAAGATTTTTGTACCTCTTCTCAAGAACCATTTTCCACTTACAAACCCGAGCCTCCAAAACTGTAACTGGAAAAGACAGGAAGAAGCCTCCATGGGGCCTCTCTAGGAATCTCCTGGGAGGAAACAGGGCCAGAAAAGGCAGGGAGAAGCCTCTGTGGGGCCTCTCTAGGAATCTCCTGGGAGGAAACAGGGCCTCCACCCTCCCTGTGGTTTCCCCAATCCCAGGCATTATTTGCTTTTACATTGATTCCTATGGGGAAAATTGCTTCTTCTTACAAACGTTTCTACTTAAGAACCTGGTCAGGGAACAAATTAAGTTCGTACGTAGAGGTACCACTGTATAAGTCTGAGTGCTATTGCTGGCAAACTCTGCCCATTGCCAGGCATTCGATTCTGATCAGCTCAAGGTTGACTCAGCCTTCCATCCTTCCAAGGTCAGACCCAAATTGTCAGGGGCAAGATGCTAACTCTATAAACTGCTTAAGGAGGGCTATAAAGCAACGTGAAGCAGTATATAAATCTGTTGTGGTTGGCTCTGGCCCAGCTCCTGCCCCAAGGAATGTGGAGGTGGATGTGGGGGAAACATCCACATACCGCAGGCCTGTTTTGCTCCCGATGGAATCTGCTGACAAAGCCTCCTCTGACCAAGGAAGCATGAGTGACAGGGAAGAGGGGAGTTTGGCAGACAGCCCAGGAGGAGATCAATCATCTGTATCATCCCTGGATTCTGAACAAGAATTAATGACACATCCACGCATGCATAGAGTGATGCATAGGAGACAACAACTGAAGGATTATTACAAGAGAAAATGAGGCCACCTGTGGTTGGGTGGGGCTGCTGTAATTAGGGCTACAGATAAAAGTGCAGCCTGGTGTTTTAGCCTCATGGCAGTTTATCTGATTCATTGTTTCGTCAAGTTCGTGGTTTTTGTGCTGTTCAAGATTGTGTGTGGACTCTCTGGACTTTAGAATTGGACTCAATTTCCCAATTAGTGCTACAGATAAAAAGAGCAGCATGCTTCTTTAGCCTCGTGGCAGTTTATCTGATTCATAGTTTCGTCAAGATCATGGTCTTGCTGTTTCCCTGTTCAAGATTGTGTGTGGACTTTCTGGACTTTAGAATTGGACTCTATTTCCCAGTTACTGGGTGAGAAATTGGATTGCATTTAACCTGTGCCTTGTGTGTACCAGAAAATCCCTTTGACATTTAAAAAGGGAGCTGCTTCTGTTTTTCTGTTTATAAAAACTTTTTGCTTTCCTTCTATCGTGTGGTGTGTGTCTTTTTGGACTAACTACCCTGTAATTACGGGTGGTTGGGACACGCCGACAGAACATAAATGTAAGGGCTATTTGTATGACATTTGGGAGTTGCAGCATGGTGTAATCACCCCAAACCACTCAACCAGCCTTCATGCCTAAGGTGGGACTAGAACTCACAGTCTCCTGGTTTCTAGGCCAGCACCTTAACCACTGCACCAAACAGACTTCTCTATGTATTTTCTATTTTTAAAATATATATATTTAAATAAAATGCAGCCATCAGTTGCAGATATGGGGCCCATTAACAGTCTTTCTTCTTTTTTTTTGGTGGTGGGATGGCCAAGAAAGAGAATTTTTAACCATATGGTCAATTTTTCATGCTTTTCATCCCTTCTAATTGCAATGTTGGTTCACATTTTTAAGAGCTGTTTGTATAAACATCTCCTGCTGCCAGTCAAGATTATTTTTTTTAATGGGATTATGATGAACAAGATACTTGCTGGCTCAAACATCAGATTTGCTCCAAGGCTTTTTGGCTTCTGCTCTAAAAAAACCAAAGCCAAAATATAGAAAAATGATCAGATGGACTATCTACTTGGCAATCAGATACTCCCCAAGCCTTTAAACTTGGATTTTTGATTGCAAAGGCTGACAGTACTTGGATTTTTTTTATTATTATTATTATTTAAAGAGAATTGATGTAGATATTTGAAAATTGGCACTTTTCACCATTTAAAAACTCAAAAGTTCTGTGGAGAGGAAGAATGGAGTAATTCTAGATTTGACCACTAGATGCCACTGAAGGTCAAAGTCCAGGCGTGTAGAAACATGTTTTTTAGTATTTGGTGAATTAAGTATCAGTGGTTTAGATTGAATTATGATGGCCTTCAGAATGCAGGGTAACAGAGATGGAAAGGACCTTAGAGGTCTTCTAGACCAACTCTCTGATCAAGCAGGAGGCTCTATTCCATTCTGGACAAATGAATGACCCATCGAAAACCTCCAGTGATGGAGCACCTGCAGCATCTAAAGCATCAAATAATTATTTTATGTAGAATAAGAGTTGGAAGGGACCTTGTAGGTCATCTGTTTTATGTACAAGATATTATTATTATTATTATTACTACTACTACTACTACTACTACTACTACTACTACTACTACTACTACTACTATTACTATTGTTCTGTCGGGCTCTCTGGTAGAATCCTCCCAAAAATTCACAGGTACAAATTTCAGACACACACGTTTGAAAATTCAAAACAATGTTCTTTATATTGAAAATTCACTTAAACCAAGCCCTCTTTTGGTATAGCAAAGAGCACTCGTCTCCAAACAAACTGGTAATTTGTACAAGTCCCTTATCAGTTCTGTGATACTTAGCTTGCAGCTGTGAGGCAATTCACAGTCCTTCTTCTTTCACAAAGTGAAACACACTTTGCTCTGGTTTAGTTTCAAAGCGGGGGAAAATCAGCACACAAAAGGTCAAAGTCAGTAAAGCAGGCACAAAACACAACCATCAGATAATCCTCCACAATGGCCAAACCCACAGGCTGCTATTTATAGCAGCCTCACTAATGACCCCAGCCCCACCCAACCACAGGTGGCCTCATTTTCTTTGATAATAATCTCTCAGTTGTTGCTGCCTATGCATCTCTCTCCGCATGTGTGGCTGTATCATTAACTCTTGTTCTGAATCCAAGGAGGAGCTAGATAATTGATCTCCTTCTGAGCTGTCTGCCACACTCTCCTCCTCCTGTCACTCATGTCTTCTTGGTCAGAGGAGCCTTCATCAGCAGATTCCACCGGAGGCAAAACAGGCCTGCAGCATGTGGATGTCTCCCCCACATCCACAGTCCTTGGGGCAGGAGCTGGGGCAGAGCTAACCACAACAACTATTACTATTACTATTACTATTACTATTACTATAGCTATCTATCTATCTATCTATCTATCTATCTATCTATCTATCTATCTATCTATCTATTTATCTATCTGACTTGTAGGCCGCCCCTCTCCATGGACTCGGGCGGCTCACAACACATCAGTAAAAGAGCCGGGGTGGCGCAGCAGGTAGCGTGCTATAATGCAGGCCACTAAAGCTGACTGTAGATCTGTAGGTCAGCGGTTCAAATCTCATCACCGGCTCAAGGTTGACTCAACCTTCCATCCTTCCGAGGTGGGTAAAATGAGGACCCGGATTGTGGGGGCAATAGGCTGGCCCTGTTAAGAAGCGCTATTGCTAACATGTTGTAAGCCGCCCTAAGTCTAAGGAGAAGGGCCGCATAAAAATCGAATGAATGAATGAATGAACGAATGAACGAACGAACGAGCAAGCGAGCGAGTGAGCAAAAGAACAAACAAACAAATAAATAACAATATACAATAACATACCTAATCCAATTACTATAAATGCCTAATCTAAAAAAAAAATTGTAAAAAAACTAAAACATTAAGAATCATTTATTTATTTATTTATTTATTTATTATTTAGATTTGTATGCCGCCCCTCTCCGCAGACTCGGGGCGGCTCACAGCATAACACAACAATTTATAACAAATCTAAATATAATTTAAAATATTTAAAGGAACCCCATTTTGCTAACAAACACACACTCAAACATACCATACATAAATTGTACATGCCCGGGGGAGGTGTTTCAGTTCCCCCATGCCTGACGACAAAGGTGGGTTTTAAGGAGTTTACGGAAGGCAGGGAGAGTAGGGGCAGTTCTAATCTCTGGGAGGAGTTGGTTCCAGAGGGTCGGGGCCGCCACAGAGAAGGCTCTTCCCCTGGGGCCCGCCAACCGACATTGTTTAGTTGACGGGACCCAGAGAAGGCCCACTCTGTGGGACCTAATCGGTCGCTGGGATTCGTGCGGCAGAAGGCAGTCTTGGAGATATTCTGGTCCAGTGCCATGAAGGGCTTTAAAGGTCATAACCAACTTTGAATTGTGACCGGAAATTGATCGGCAGCCAATGCAGGCTGCGGAGTGATGGTGAAACATGGGCATACCTAGGGAAGCCCATGACTGCTCTCGCAGCTGCATTCTGCACGATCTGAAGTTTCCGAACACTTTTGAAAGGTAGCCCCATGTAGAGAGCATTACAGTAGTCGAACCTCGAGGTGATGAGGGCGGTGAGTGACTGTGAGCAATGAGTCCCGGTCCAGATAGGGCCGCAACTGGTGCACCAGGCGAACCTGGGCAAACGCCCCCCTCGCCACAGCTGAAAGATGGTTCTCTAATGTGAGCTGTGGATCGAGGAGGACGCCCAAGTTGCGGACCCCTTTCCGAGGGGGTCAATGATTCCCCCCCCCAGGGTAATGGACGGAGAGATGGGATTGTCCTTGAGAGGCAAAACCCACAGCCACTCCGTCTTATCCGGGTTGAGTTTGAGTCTGTTGACACCCATCCAGGCCCCAACAGCCTCCAGACACCGGCAAATCACTTCCACTGCTTCGTTGACAAGATTCAAACTACAGACATGCCACTGATTCATTGGCCAAAGACTAGGGTCTAATGACTCCAAGCCTGGTGGCATAGATAGGTTTTCAGGTTTTTACAGAAGGCGAGGTGGGTGGTGGCAGTACAGATCTCTGGGGAGAGCTGATTCCAGAGGCCCGGGGCCCCCACCGAGAAGGCTCTTCCCCTAGGCCCCACCAAGTGACATTGTGTAGTTGACGGGACCTGGAGAAGGTCTACTCTGTGGGACCTCAGCGGTCGCTGGGATTCATGTAGCAGAAGGCGGTCTTAAGGTTTTTTGATGAGATGTACAAGCCGACACTAACTTATTCCTCCTTTGAATTTATTTATTTATTTATTTATTTATTAGATTTGTATGCCGCCCCTCTCCGCAGACTCGGGGCGGCTAACAACAGTAAAAAGACAACGTAAACAAATCTAATATTTAAAAAATCTTAAAACCCCAATTTAAGAGATCAGAAAAAAATATTTCCCCTAAAAGAGAACCAAAAATCTCAAGGGGGTAGATAGGGAACAACCATAAGAAAGGTGCGAAATACAGAAAGATCTTGACAAACTTGAGCAAATGAACAAAATGAAATTCAATGGTGAAAAAAGTCAGGTTCTACATTTGGGCAAGCAAAACAAAATGCACAGCATATGTGGTACCTTACTCAACAGTAGTAATTGTGAGAGGGACCTTGGAGTTCTAGTGGACAACCACTATGTATGTATGTATGACTGATCTCTTAAATTGGGGTTTTAAGATTTTTTAAATATTAGATTTGTTTACGTTGTCTTTTTACTGTTGTTAGCCGCCCCGAGTCTGCGGAGAGGGGCGGCATACAAATCTAATAAATAAATAAATGGTTGACCACCAGGACTCCAAGATCTCAAAGATATATCCATCCTAAGATAAAATACAGGAAATAGTATAAGGGCAAACTAGATGGACCATGAGGCCTTTTTCTGCCATCAATTCCCCCATGCCTGACGACAGAGGTGGGTTTTTAAGAGCTTACGAAAGGCAAGGAGGGTGGGGGGAAACTCTGATATCTGGGGGGAGTTGGTTCCATAGGGTCGGGGCCGCCACAGAGAAGGCTCTTCCCCTGGGTCCCACCAAATGACATTGTTTAGTCAACGGGACCTGGAAAAGGCCAACTCTGTGGGACCTAACTGGTCGCTGGGATTCGTGCGGCAGAAGGCGGTCCCGGAGATATTCTGGTCCGATGCCATGAAGGGCTTTATAGGTCATTTGGATGGAAAGAACCCAAATGACTGTGCAAATTCCTCTTTCTTTCAGTGTTTCATTGCTAGGCCAGCATGTCTAGGGGTCTTTTTCCCAGGCTGGCAATTTCCAAGGCAGTCTCTCTCGCTCTCTCTCTCTCTCTCTCTCTCTCTCTCTGTGTGTGTGTGTGTGTGTAGATCTATGATAGTCCTTTTGGAGATTAAAAATCCATATTTCTGTCTGTCTGTTGCTCCCGTTCACTGAACTGCAGACATTTTGGCACCATTCTTGGCTAACATTTCTCCCCCTTTCGGGATCCTTGCTGGCAAGGTTTATGTAATGTTTTTAATTTGGGGGAGGGAGACGAGAGAGACCACCCCCTATCTCACACCCCAACCCGTAGCCTATTAAATCAGCACACAGGGTGGGGGTATCCAGGCATGGATTAACCTTCGGAGACAGTCCCCAGCTTAAAATCTAGCTGGGGTCTTGAATGATAGGTGGTCCTTGATTTAAAAACCTTCATTTAGCAATAGCAATAGCGCTGTGGAAAGCCATGCCTCTCCCAGAAGAATGAAATGTTTTGAAAAATATAGAAACATAGAACATTGACGTCAGACAAAGACCTCATGGTCCATCCAGTCTGCCCCTATACCATTTCCTGTATTTTATCTTAGGATGGATATATGTTTATCCCAGGCATGTTTAAATTCAGTTACTGTGGATTTAGCAACCACGTCTGCTGGAAGTTTGTTCCAGGCATCTACTACTCTTTCAGTCAAATATTATTATTATTATTTATTATTATTATTTATTAGATTTGTATTTTCTCGCGTTGCTTCTGATCTTTCCCCCAACTAACCTCAGATTGTGTTCTTGTGTTCACTTTCCTATTAAGACACTTCCCTCCTGAACCTTATTTAACCCTTTAACATATTTAAATGTTTCGATCATGTCCCCCCTTTCCCTTCTGTCCTCCAGACTATACAGATTGAGTTCATTAAGTCTTTCCTGATACCTTTTTATGCTTAAGACCTTCCACCATTTTTGTAGTCCATCTTTGGACTTGTTCAGTTTTATCAATATCTTTTTGCAGGTGAGATCTCCAGAACTCAGTATTTCAAATGTGGTCTCATACAGCGGGATCACAATCTCCCTCTTCCTGCTTGTTATACCTCTAGTTATGCAGCCAAGCATTCTACTCGCTTTCCCTACCACCTGAAATATAAAAGAGAAATATATATAAAAAAGGCAGAAAAAAATATTTCCCCTAAAAGAGAACCAAAAATCTCAAGGGGGTAGATAGGGAACAACCATAAGAAAGGTGCGAAATACAGAAAGATCTTGACAAACTTGAGCAAATGAACAAAATGAAATTCAATGGTGAAAAAGGTCAGGTTCTACATTTGGGCAAGCAAAACAAAATGCACAGCATATGTGGTACCTTACTCAACAGTAGTAATTGTGAGAGGGACCTTGGAGTCCTAGTGGACAACCATTTAAATGTGAGCCAGCCGTGTGCAGCAGCTGCCAAAAAAGCCAACACAGTTCTAGGCTGCATAAATAGAGGGATAAAATCAGGATCACATGAAGTGTTAAGACCACTTTATAAGGCCTTGGTAAGGCCACGCTAGGAATACTGCATTCAGTTTTGGTTGCTTTTATACCTTCTCTTGCGCTTTGAATTTGAGCTTCCTGTTCCTTTGCAAGAACATGTATTCCGTTGGCTGTTGTACGGGTTGTAGGTTGCCTGAGCTAAGACTCAAGTCTGGCGGAGTAAGGTACAGTGGTACCTCTACCTAAGTGTTCTGCCAGGCTCTCTGGTAGGAGCCTCCCGAAAATTCAAGGGTACAAATTGCAGACACACACACACGTTTGAAAATTCAAAACAATGTTCTTTATCACAAAATTCAAAATAAACTAGGCACTCTTTTTGTATTGCAAAGAGCACTCTTCTCAAAACAACCGGGTAGTCTGTACAATTTCCCTTAAGCAGTCATTAAGTACTTAGCTAGCAGCTGTGAAGAAACTTCACACCCCTTCTTCTTCCAACAAAGTAAGACACACACACACACACACATGTTACTCTGCTTTGGTTTCAAAGGTGTGAAAAATCAACCAACAAAGTCCAGAAAACAGCAACACACGATTCCTGAAGAACTGCGATCAGATACTCTTTCACAACGGCCAAACCCACACGCTGCTATTTATAGCAGCAGCCCTAATTACTGGAGCCCCACCCAACCACAGGTGGCCTCATTTTCTCTTGTAATAATCCTTCAGTTGTTGTCTCCTATGCATCACTCTACGCATGCGTGGATGTGTCATTAATTCTTGTTCAGAATCCAAGGATGATACAGATGATTGATCTCCTCCTGGGCTGTCTGCCAAACTCCCCTCTTCCCTGTCAGTCATGCTTCCTTGGTCAGAGGAGGCTTCATCGGCAGATTCCATCGGGAGCAAAACAGGCCTGCGGCATGTGGATGTCTCCCCCACATCCACCTGCACATTCCTCGGGGCAGAAGCTGGGCCAGATCTAACCACAACACCTAAGAATGCCTCTACTTAAGAACTTTTCTAGATAAGCACCGGATGTTCAAAAAATTTTTGCCTCTTCTTAAGAACCATTTCCTACTTAAGAACCCGAGCCCGGAAAAATATCCCAGGAAATTTGAGAGCGGCACAAAGGCCCGGCCAGTTTCCTGCCATTTCCCCAGGATTTCTCTCTCTGGAGCAGTGTATGGGAGGCAGCCTTGCACCGGGTGTATGGGAGTCGTATGCTCCTCCTCGCGGCCTTAGAGAACCTCTTTTTTTTTAAGCATTAAAGTTTTGGATTTTTTAAATTCCCCTCTCCTTTCCTTCTTCCTTCAGCAGCGACTGTCCTCCTCCTCTTCTTCCTCCTCCTCCTCCCACCCAAATTCCGAGCTTTTATTTCATTCCTAATGGGTTTGCACGCATTATTTGCTTTTATATTGATTCCTATGGGAAAAATTGCTTCTACTTACAAACTTTTCTACTTAAGAACCTGGTCACGGAACGAATTAAGTTCTTAAGTAGAGGTACCACTGTATTTTGTTGTGAGAAGAGGAGGGAAGGACTCTTCTTGTGAAATATGTCTGGACTCTCTCAATTGTGTTGATTATTATTATTATTATTATTATTATTATTATTATTATTATTATTATTATTATTTATTAGATTTGTATGCCACCCCTTTCCTTAGACTCGGGCGGCTCACAACACAATAAAAACAGTTTATAACAAATGTAGTAATTTACAATATAAAATATTAAAAAAAACCCATTATTAAACAAACATAAATACAAGCATACCATACATAAATTGTATAGGCCCGGGGGAGATATCTCAGTTCCCCCATGCCTGACGACAAAGGTGGGTTTTAAGGAGTTTGCGAAAGGCGAGGAGAATAGGGGCAGTTCTAATCTCTGGGGGGAGCTGGTTCCAGAGAGTGAGGGCCGCCACAGAGAAGCCTCTTCCCCTGGGGCCCACCAACCGACATTGTTTAGTTGACGGGACCTGAAGAAGGCCCACTCTGTGGGACCTAATCGGTCGCTGGGATTCGTGCGGCAGAAGGTGGTCTCGGAGATATTCTGGTCCAATGCCATGAAGGGCTTTAAAGGTCATAACCAACACTTTGAATTGTGACCGGAAATTGATCGGCAACCAATGCAGACTGCGGAGTGTTGGTGTGACATGGGCATATTTAGGGAAGCCCATGACTGCTCTCGCAGCTGCATTCTGCACGATCTGAAGTTTCCGAACACTTTTCAAAGGTAGCCTCAT